>NC_137913.1:13544028-13621528 GCF_963457725.1 Sprattus sprattus | reverse complement strand
GTTATGTCTGTTGTAATATTTGTATTTCAAAATCTCTATTTGAAATTTACGATTGCTCAACTTTTGTTGTTGTTCGGGTTGCACTTTATTCGTTAATGTATTACCTTAAGATAACAGGATCTGTATTTTGCTTTAGTTTTTTGCTTTATTCAGTTTATGTGTATGTGTATGCAACACATAATGAAGCCTGTTTGCTTTTGTGTGTGTATCCTGCTCTCACTCACATGCTGAAAGGGCAAATTTGAGGTCTGCTAATGCAAGTAAAGTAACAGCCCATCTCATGGACAAGTTTAAGTAACATTCCAGCCATAATGTAGAAGGCACTGAAGTTTTTTTATTGAGTTTTTTCTGTGTTTTTTCAGTCATAAGCAACATTTTCTCCTTCCATCAGACTAACCTGTGGGAGACAGACAAACAGACAGACAGACAGACAGACAGACAGACAGACAGACAGACAGACAGACAGACAGACAGACAGACAGACAGACAGACAGACAGACAGACAGACAGGGAGTTCATAGAGACAATTGTATTGTTATTGCGCTATATAAATAAAATTGAATTGAATTGAATTGAATTGAGTAAGTGAAAGAGAGATTGTGTAAGATTTCCTTATTTAATCCACTCTAGGTGAAATATAATGATTCTATCATAAACTTTATCATAAACAGGAGGAGATGCTTACCAACTGTTCAAGTCTATCTGGTCTTTTATAAGGGGAAACGTCTCTGTATTCACTACCACAGAGTGATGCACTCCTCTTTGGTATGCCTTCCATCACCTGAAGGGGTAGAGTTAAAACAGCCTAAATAAATATCTTGCCATTCCAGGACTTGTCCGAATTCAAAAATCATATTTTTTATGTAACATTGTAAAAAAACACAACATTAGAAGAACAGCTGTGCATATGTTTTGGAGAACATACTACTGCATTTAATGTACCAAACACATTTTTCTCATTACAGCAACAACACTTGTGGTCTTGTGGTCATGCAGACATGAAGCAGTGAGCTTACAACAGCTAGTATCTCTGACCAGCCTCAAAGGCATTCTTACTAGTTGACAGATGAGAAGTGGAAAGTGATGTGGAGACACACACACACTAACACACGTATACACACACAGGCACATAGACACACACAAGCACACACACACACACACACACACACACACACACTAATCAATAACTACATGTTAAGTTACATGATACTTACTTCAGTCAGACTGTGAGCCTCTCTCTTGCCACCAGGGCTCAAGCCGTGAGACCAGTGTTGGGCAGAGGACTTCCAGACCCCTGCAGCAATCAGCAGTAGCCACAGGAGGGCGCACTTCCCTTCCATTCTGGAAACACGTTAACCATCAAATAATGCCAAGGCACACATACCCATTTATCCATCACATCCATCCAGTGCCGTAGTCAGTAGTGGATTAAGTGACCCTACAGTTCATGTTCAGGCTTCATGGGGCACCAGGCAAAATAAACCTTTTTGACATACTAAATGCATTGCGGGCCACAAAATGCATTGATTTATTATAAAACCATTTTAACATGTCGGTGGAGTCCCAGTATGTTCTGCAATTGAAGCCATGGATAACTAAAGATGTGTGTTGTAATGTATGTACCTGTAAAGAGGTAATGTATGGTCTATGGACACAGAAAAATCAATTTACTATTAGCAATACACTGTGACTGTTACCTTTTCGGATGACAGAGGCTGGAAACGTCTTTGTTCTGATGTGTGCTCTGAGGCTGCCCGAGGTAGTATCGTGTGGTTTTTATATCAGGGCCCCCTCTCACCTCAGGTGTTACACAGCAGGGGTCTAAGTGATCCATTTCAAGTCATTACCGCTCTAAGATAAACCATCTGAGGCACTCTGGAGGAGCTTCTCACAGCTTGAAGTCCGAATATGTGCATAGAGTCACGCTGGTCACGGAAAGGCCTGTAAAGGCTTCTTCCAAAAAAGTTTTTCTCACTGATGCCTTCCTCAGAAGTTTAGTTCAAGTTGAATCTCAATATACTGCTAAGTCAGGTTCACTTAATACAGAGAGAGTCTGTCAGTCTGTGTCTCTCAGTGCAGACAGAGAGACTACAGATGCAAGTGTTAGTTTTAATTGAGTTCAATTAATTAAAAACAAAAACATGTCAAAAACCCAACTTAATAGGTAAGGGAAATGCTTCATCTGGTGACCAGTGCTGTTCTGTGTGTTTTGCTAACAATTTTTGATGACTATTATTGATTATGGATAATGTTAACCATGACTTATTTTCCATCTGGCAGGTGTAGAACTAATGCAATGCTTGACTGGCTATTAAAAAGGAATGTGGAGGAGCCAGACAAGTCATCACTTTTAACAGAATGACTGATCTCTTTATGTGATCTTGTACTTTAAGCCCACTTCATATCTCTAGTCCTTTCTCGTTATGTTTTTTTGGTTATTCAAACGATCAGTGTCAGTCTATTGATATTAAGGGGAAATTAAAAAGGGTGCCCAGGATCACAGTATATCTGATGTATATTGAGATTTAGGGGAAACTGAATTAAAAAGGATTACAGTATATCTGATGTATATTGAGATTTAGGGGAAACTGAAAGTAAAAGGATCACAGTATATCTGATGCATGCTGCTTAGATATCTATTCTGGGATGACCACGAAGCCTAAGCTAACATGTTTGTGCAAGCAGCAATCAACCAAAGACACAAAAAAATACCAGGGTTTGGTTCTCACAGTCCTTTTATGGAGATATGCTTCCTTGGTTCAGCAAGTGCAAAAACTGTTGAGCAGGGTAAAGTCACAAAGAGAACCAAATCTATGTCATTTAAGTATATCTTTCTCCGCCACAGATAAATATATTCTGATACATAATAAAATAAATAGCATCTCCCCTTTTTGTCTGGGTCTGATGTTTCTAGAACGGTGCCCTCCAAGTGCAAAGTTGTATGTGATTGCCTTCATTAGGATAGACTATAGTACCTACAACAACAACCCTACTGACAGACCAACAACAGTAATGCAGAACACGTCCATCTTCCCAAATGCTTATAGCAACTCTTGGGAGGAATTCTTTGACAAGTGACAATACTGACAAGGTTGATTTCCTATTTGTAGTTATACATGTTCAGGCCAGGATAAAATGTGAATAGTATGATGATAAAATAAAAAACAAATAGCAATAGTAATACAAAATGCCTTCTACAGCAATCAAGCAGTGATGAAATCTCAATATAATAGTAACCCAAGATAACAGTCTGGTAAGAGTCATTGCCTTGGGACAGTTCTGTCGAGGGAACAGCCTAACGCAGCCCGATCTCTAGTACTGTAGCTGAGGCTCCTGAGGTGTGTGTGTGTGAGAGAGAGTGTGAGTGTGAGAGTGTGTGTGAAGCTGCTGGATAGGAGACTTAAAGCACACTAGAGACATGCAGAAGGGTCAGCGTTGGCTGAGCAATCTCGAGCAGAATCTGACCCAGGCCAATGAGGAAGAACACCACTGAAGAATAGGACATAACTTAGAAACAAATCAAATATTTGGTGTAGGATGCACAGTGGTACAATGGTAATTGCTTTAAGAAATCAAAACAAACGTGTGAAGGGAACAATGTCCAACAATTATATAAAAAGAGAGACAATTAACGGATACAATATTTTTGGTGGAAAGCATTGATATAGAAATGTACAAATTAAAAGATATGTTCACACTATCAGTGTCTGTGAGCATCCCCCTTCTGATGAGCGTTGTTGCACAACCATACTCTCACCGGAGGACTTCCCACATGATCCCACCATTTGGTTCGTCTTCATTACACACAGAAATGTCATTGCAACGGCTTCATTCAAATGCAATAAGAGACATTCTTCCATACAATCAACCAAGCAGCCAACCGCTGAGAAAAGCTTTCTCAAAGTCCTGACAGAGAGGGAGGTAGATCCATGGAGAACCCACTAACTTCCATTACTTCATATACACTAGCAAGACGAGGAAACTGAAACACTGAACATCTAGGCTATGAACGCTTAGTATTCGTGGCAGCTACTTAAAATTGCATACTCAAAAAATAATGAGTGGACAATAAGAGGTGGGACTATACTAAGCTGGGGGGGGGGGGGGGGACAGGCTTAGCATTAAATGATTGGATGATTACTTGCCATTTTGAAAACATGCTTTACATATTATGGCTTTAATTTTAACCTGAAATCTTCTATTGATTATGCAGCAAGCACAGTGTCTGGCCATAGACACCCCTAAACTACAGTCCATTAAGAAGTGGAGGCTACCTCTCAGTTAAGAACAGTCTCTGTTAGCCCCTGAGCTACTGCAGAGCTGGAGAGTAACAACAAAAAACTAAAACAAACAAACAAACAAATCTGACCAAAACCATGTTTTTTTTTCTCGCAAACTCACTGAAGCCTTTTACAGATTTCAACATCTTTGAATTGTCTAGAGCTCATAGTAAACTCGCACAGCTGTCATTTTTTTGGTATAACATTATCTTGAAATAAACAGCATTTCATCAACATTAAATGATAAAAACAAACAATGGTGGGTGTATACGAACACGCACATAATCAAAAATGAGCGAGGTCGTAACACAAATAACAACAAGTCCAGGAAGTCATTCCAGCTACATGTGTCCATAAATAGGGGGACCAGGTGACAGGCAGACCACTGTACATCGCAGGGTTGCGCTTGAAAATAAAGAGAACAATAACCCTGCTTGTGCACTTGTGCAGGAGAGTAAAGCTACGATGGGAGTTAGAGAACAATAGGATCAGGGCAGGAATCTGCCAGTACTGCATAGGTTTTTCCAGGGCTTCTAACACAACATGGGGCTGGGACTTGGGTAGGGGGGGGTGTGGAGGGGTGTGATGTGTGCTAGACTGGCACCCAATGCGCCATGCCAACCCCACCCTCACCCCTACTCCCTACTCAAATGGAATGCTTTGTGTGGTGCGAGTTATCTAACACTCTGGGACATGTGCAGTGGAGTCAGCATCTCTTCAAAAATGGCGCCCTTGACGTTGGAGCCTCGGAGGTTGGCCTCCTGCAGGTCACAGCCAGACAGGTCGCAGTTCTGTCAGTGATAGCAGAAAAAATGACTGAGTTACTATGCGACAGAAACATGGTAGAAAACACCTTCAGAGTGCATGTGTGTGAAAGAGAAAGAGAGTGAAACCGAGAGAGAGAAAGAGAGAGTGAGTGAGTGAGTGAGTGAAACTGAGAGAGTGAGAGAGACAGAGAATTAGAGAGAGAGTGAAACAGAGAGAAAGACTAAGAGAGAGATAAACAGTGAGAGTGAAAATGAGAGAGAGATGTACCCCATGTCCTCTGTCCCAAGCACTCCTGACATGCACAGTATGCCAGTCAGCCCTCTCTCACCTCAAGATCAGTACCAGCCAAGGTGGCCCCTCTCAGATTGCAGTTCTTCAGTTTGGCGTTCTTCAGCGTCGCCACACGGAGGTTGATGCCAGTCATCTGACTGCCTTCCATTTCCACACCTTTTAGGTTGGCTCCTGGGGGGAGGGGGGATCAGGCAGTAAAGTGACTTAGGTACACCGTACAGTCAACCTGCATCATGAGTACAAACTGAGTATTATTTGTTTTCATGCAATTTGAGACCTTAGATTTATACATTTCAAATGTAGCATGCCATGCTATATCGTATCTATACTACATGAAGCTGTTCTGCTGACACATCTGTTCTGCTCACCGTAATGTGTTTTGTGATTAACATGAAGAGTCACTGCATAATGTTGATGTGTGAAAAATAAGTGCACACCACATTGTAGCTGAGTCAGGTTAATGAATAAGCTAGTCTCAGAGAAAAGTGCACGAGTGGACTATTCCTTCTGCTTACCTTCTAAGTTTGCCTTAAGTCCGGAGGGGTCTTCAAAATTGCATCCCTTAAGAGATGCCCCTTCAGCATTTGTGCAAAGCATTTTGACACCTTGCAAATTAGCACCCTAGAACAAATAGATCAAAAAGCACGAAATTCAGAACAGAGCAGAACAGAGCCCGTAGAAGGGCCTTCACCTTGATATGAGCTAGTAATAGAACTATTCCTTTCAGAATGATTAAACGTGGAACGGCACCGCAACTTAGCCATTACTTTTTACATCTTATCATTCTGACAGAAAGTCATCCAAAGTGATTGACAAGACCGTGAAGGCTTAGGCCCTCATTTGGTCAGTAATTGTGCTCCGTGAACGTTGGACTTTTTGAGCACAGAGCGACAGGAGCACTCACATCTAGGTTTGCCCCTGAGAGATCTGCCCTCTCCAGGTTGGCGCAGCACAGGTTGGCGTGGGTGAGATTGCAGCGGCTAAGGTTGGCCATCTTGAAGTTGATGTATCGTAGGTCCAACCGAGAGAGATCCGCACCGCTGAAGTTCAGGCCCTGCGGAGCGACGCGGAAAGGATGATTAAAACGGGCCGCAATCAGTGATGCCAAGCCAGGTGGCCGTATCCATTGCAACCAGGCAAAAACGGCATAACCAAATTATCCTGTATTCAATACTACATTTGCTATGGTTATGATAAGTTAGAATAAAATACAATAAAATAAACAAGCAAGTGCATGGGTGGGCACCCCTAGTTTCTGGGGTGTAATAACCATGCCAAACGAGTCGGTTGGAAGCTCGTACACCCAAATTAGGCAGTCACAACTTTAGGAATGAAGGCAAAATATCAGGAGTTGTACTTTACCTGACAACGAAGTTCTGATTTGGTTGGGGTGGCAAGCAAGAAACGAACAAACTCTTTGCGAGAGAGCGGAGAGTGGTCTTCAGGAGGTTGGGAGTTCTGTGAGATGATCATTTAGCAAGGTTACAATTCCTTAAGCATTTCAACTTCAAAAGTCTAGGCCTCAAAATAAAAGTTCACTTAATGTAGACTTTTGAAGTAAGAGCAGCTGCCTTTCTCAATGGAACAGACGGTTTGAAGATCATCTGTTTATGGCTGTACCTTAATGGCGACTTCAAGCTGCTCAGCAAGCTCTTCAATTCCGAAGAACCGGGCTTCCTCCAACACCCCTGGAACGCATTTGTAAACTTAACTGGCTAGATAACATTGATGATGAAAACATTTTGCATTTCAGTAACAAATCTTTGCTCAATTCATGGCTTTTCACCTAGGAGATTGATTCCTTCATTGACAATCAGCTGACCGTGGCGCAGGTAGTTCAGAATAGGTTCAAAGTACTCTGGGCTTCGGTCGATCAGGTAAGCTCCACGCTCATCCTGTTTGTTACCCCACACATCTACACAAGCAGAAAAAAAAACAGAATTAAGTGCTTGTAAAAAGGGGCATCTGACGAACCCAAGTAGCAAAGCTTTCATTTCTCTAGGGTAGTACCTTGTTACAAAGGAAAAAGCAGAGATTATGCCAATTATGGCCGTTTTCACAAATCTCTTGAGTGTATCTAAGCTGCAGACTAAGTGGATCGTCTCTCAAAGTGACCCAGACTGCAAATTAAAACTGACAAACAAATGTCAAAAGACAAAGTGCTCCACCACAAGGCGATATGCCCTGTGGTGAAGTTTAAATTGAGTCACCACACACACCCCACATTTGAGCCTCAATGCTGTACACAATCTTTATGTTGGTAAGGCATGGACACAGTCTTTATGTTGGTACTGCATGTACTCAGTCTTTATGTTGGTAATGCATGGACAAAGTGATCTAACTCTGCTCATTTAGACAGCAGGGCCATAAGCAGGGCCATAAAGTAGATCATTAGGAATACTGTTCCAGTGGCTAATCCAAGCCATCCATGTATTCCATTTAGCCATCGGAGGGGAAGCGGGGAGTCAACACACTCTTCATAAAGTATGTACAGGTTTTCTTATGGCTCCAAAAAGTGCACATACCTTTCTCCCCGAACATGTGGGCCAACATACTGTCAGGTTCCTTACTAACTAAAGTGCTCCTGTTGGTACAGAGGAAACAAGGGACATTATAAGAATACAGATGTGCCAACCGTGCATCATATTAGGCCTCAGTTACATAGACACACATATTCTCAATGCACAAAAACACTCAAAAAAATGAAGAAGGCTAAGATCAGCAGAGATGTACACAGTACAGAAACACAAGAGAGTGACTCTTAGAATATAAGAGTACACTCTGAGCGACATACTAGTGCTGTCCAGCTCTTGCTGAAAAGCTTTGCCATTTGTTCTCACCGTGTTGTGGTAAAGAGACGTCCGCCGATATTGAGAGTCAACCAATCAGTTTGGGCCCCAGAGCAAGAGTCATCCGAGGCCTTTGGGCCATTTTGAGGATCTGAAGCACACAACAAACCAGGCTCTCAATAAATAGCGAACCGAATATGCAACCATGGTGAATGTTACAACAGGAACCTTTGCCTTTAGCATATCCTGCTGAAAGACACATTATGAACCACCTACCCTCATACAAATATGCAAGCAAAATGCATTTTAACTTACCAGCAAAAGCGTCCCCCTCTGAGACATATAAGACATCATCATCTCTGTTGGAGACATGGCAGTTTAGAATTTCAAAACTTGACTTGTTAAAACAAAGTGCTCAACTTCGAAAGTGAACTTATTACAGTGCATTTTACTTGTCATCATAATAGAAAGTTAATGATTTTGTTATCTTCACCTCATACTGTTACAATAAGGGAAGGCTGTATGCCTATTTCAAGTTACTCGAGTGTCCCTCAGGCTAATGACAGGCCCCTGTTTGCTATGTCTAAGTTTCTCTTATGACTCACATAGCTAAGCCCGACGTCTCACCTGATAAGTGCAATGTCATCGATGAGCCCACCTTTGCTGTTGTACAAACTGCAAGCTCTGATTCCCAATTTATTACTTGCAACAGATAACAAATCCGATAGAGTCCCGTAAACAGCTACAACCTAAAGAACAAGGAGATGCATAGGCAGAGTATAGACATGGTCTACAAATGTCATCATCGGCCACTTTAGCTGCCCTAAAGTAAAATAACCTCAACGAAAGATAACGTTATGTTTATCCTAGTGGTGGGCCAGGCTGGGATAGCAAAGGTTAGCTAACTAATGTAACGTCAAGAAACTTGTCTCACTCAGGTATCGCTGGGTAAGAGGTAATGTCAGTGTTTAGAGGAAAGACACAGTAGTCGTTATGAGTTCTTCACAGTATACCCTGTAATAATCATACATTTGGCCCAATCCCAAGGCTACTGGAAATGGCTTTAGACTATTCAAGCTCATTTTAGCATACGAGTAGCTACTGCTAGCTAAACACCAAGCTAGCTGCCAAAGCCAATGTTTAAGCTTTACTAACCACATACCTTTCCATTTTTTGAGGTTCCATTGACAAAGAGCGTTACTCTTCTCATGCTTTTATTAAAGCAATCTGAAATATGACTTCTTTGAGACGAATTCACTTGCCGCTCTGTTACCTCAAAGGCAAAATAATGTCGTCTTTAGTTAAGTGCTTAGGAAGACTGCACTTCCTATAGAAAGGTACGAAACATATTGAATCCAGATGGCAGTGCGTGTCTCTGTCCAATCAAATATTAGATCTTTGTTCCGACTTTACATGTCATCCAATCAAATATAAAAACAGCTCTTTTGGCCAGTTTCGTGAACCAATTATATCACTTCCCTGCTGGTTCTTATTAATGAATGACACAGGATTTATTAACAGTGTTCGCTGAACAACTGGTACCAAATGATTGTAGGAAATCTGATAGGCTTTTTGATCAATTTGTGTCTTTTACCTATACATATGCATGTAATTGTATTCATCGTTTGACAAAGTTAGCATAGTAAGTAGCCTAAAAGATGGCAGAATATGTACTGTATAATAAGAGCTGAATAAGGCTGCAGAATACCTTCAGTTTGGACAACTGGGGCTACTTTCTTAAGATTTAAAGTTACATTAGACTTTAGATTGAATTAGCTGTAGCTTATGGACTCATTCTGAATGTGACGCCTCTAAGAAGTTTTAACGTTTAAATAGAAAAGCCGAAACATTTAGGTCTTAAGGGCAGGATGTTTCAGATGTTTTGCACCAACAGAGGGAGCCATCGCATCATAAATTGGTAAGGCTGTCATGGGGTTCACATTAGTCGTAGGTAATGACATACTTAGTCAAATGTGATCATGTTAGTTGCATAATGTAAAGTAAGACTATTACAGGACAAACATTTAAAACATTAGGTGCAATTCTGGTGTGTTGTGAGAATCTGCTGAATAGCCTTTCAAATTGTTTGTCAGTTGATTAATTAGATGTATACTTTGGAAGTGTACAATAGAGTCTGAGTGAGTATCTAAATCTGAATGTACCCTGTAATGGGTAAACTTGTCCAGGGGCTTTTTCAGCAGCCCTATTTTCTATATTGCTGCAACTCACAAATGAGCTAATACATGGGACCTGATAAGCCACTAAAAATGACATGATAAAATGTCAGATGAGCTTGTTTGCTTTTTGTCAGCAAACCCAGAGGTATTAAAAAAGGTGCTTAAACAATAAGGTGCAGTAATATCCTCTTTACAGCTGATTGACTTTCACACGGTTGCCACGATTTTATCGCGAGCAAAAAGGGTGTTTTTCAAAATATCTGTGTGGGTTCCTGCAGCCGCTTGCGTGCTCAGTAAACACAGAGGCCAGATAATCATGTATCTGTTTGACACTGTTGACTAGATGGTAGGCTCCTGCACAAAACTTGATCCTGTTCATGTGTACTGTGTGTTAGGCAGTGTTGACCAAGTATTATCTTTTAAAAGAATATATTAGATAAGGGCCGGCTTACACACCAGTTGTATACTTCTCATATCAGGAGCTTAGTCTGAGAAAAGGGGGCATATGATTGATCGATATTAGAAAATGAGCTGATGCAATACACGCCAGTATGTATCTCTATTAGCACAAGCGACATATTATTAATGTGACAGCTGCATCTGATTAATTGCCTTAACATCGCATAACATGATCAGCAATTTAGAGTAGTTATGAGTTTGCGTCAGAATTAATTAAATAAGGTATTAAAGGAAACTTTCTGACATAAAATAAAACTGGTGGTAAAAAAACATGTCTCTTTTCTTTAAAATGGCTTTTTGGAAATTATGATAAGGAGAACATTTTCTGTGGCAATTTTATGTTTAATTGGATCTTTTTTTTTTTATGTCTACATGCATTTTTAAAGCAGATCTGAACATACTGATACGTGGACTGATATGTCCAGTGCTCAGATGCTTTTTTCCCATCAAACCCCATCATATGGAAATGCTCTGACATGAAGACAGAGGTGGACATATGCTTCTTCAAGCTGTCACTCTACTACAACCATGTTACATCCAGAGCAAATCATGTTATGAAAGACTTCACCCATACATGGTTACTGAACTTCAAGATAAATCTATATATGGACATTGTCTTGATGATGCATTCAGTGTCTGCGCTAGTGATATCTATGGCACTGGGTAAACCATCCTGATTCTACCATGGGAAACTCACTGAGAAAGGCTTTTGTCATTTTTGTCTTTGTGGGTTGTGGTAAAAAATGGCCAATACATTTTTTTAAATATCTAATCATATCTATTTTTACTCAGTATTTAGAAATAATCTAGAGACTCTCACAGCCATGGCCCAAAAGATCTAATGCCATCACTGTCCCTAATGGTTTTCATGGTTTCGGAGAGACTAGCTGTACAGTAAATATAGCTCACTGAATGGTGCTGAAATCAGATTGGTAAAAAGCAAACACTGAGCTAGCCAGGCCACAACAACCGCCATCACCTGCTGAAAAAAAAAGATGCATATAGGAAACTGGGCACTGAAAGACATAGGCTTGCTCATGAAGCAGTGACAACTGTCAGAAGACTTTTTTTTTTCAAATGACTT
This sequence comes from Sprattus sprattus, assembly GCF_963457725.1. Taxonomy (NCBI): domain Eukaryota; kingdom Metazoa; phylum Chordata; class Actinopteri; order Clupeiformes; family Clupeidae; genus Sprattus; species Sprattus sprattus. The sequence continues at coordinate 13,609,680 of NC_137913.1, read as the reverse complement.
GTTATCCCCTGTTATATGTTAATGAAGCTCAGTTTATGGCATGTCTAGACAAATACTGTGAAAAAGCCATGATGGTTTCGTTAATGGATAATACTAACACAATATGACATTAGCAACTGCAAATAAGGACAGTAAAGTATGTAGGACAAACACAAAATAATTGCCTATTAACTTTTTAGCTGACAGTCAAGGAGAAGAGACATCCTCTTAGGATCTCAGATTTTCGGAAGAGAAAATATGTCATCTCAGGTACATTTTATTTTTTTAAAACATATCCTAAAATAAATCTAGTTCTCCTGCATGCTAGTATGACAAGTCAGAGAGCTTATCATAGAAGGATGGTTGAGCTTTGATTTCTACTTTGCCAAGTACCGACTAAGTGACTGGTGATGGAAGCAGTTACTTAGCAACAAGAACAAGTGATGACCTGTCAAGCAACTGTCACCATCCAGTGAGGAGAAATGTCAGCTTTAAGAGGAGGAAACAAGGAGACAAAGCAAACACTTCAACTGTTATAAAAGTAACTTTTCTTTTTCAGTCATTTGGAGAAAAGGGGGAATTTGGAATTTGTGCTATTGTGTTCATGACATTTTCAGAATTATAACTGCTCTTCACTAAAGTTAGACACAAGCAGTGGTATAGTCCAGGGGTATACGCAGGTATACGGAGTATACCCACTTATTTTACAGTCAACATTGCGTATACCCACTTCTCAAAACAGGGAGTGCACAGTATATCCACTTCTCCAGGGACCACTACACCACTGGGCACAAGACAGGTGATATTGCGCCCAGTGCTGCGTTTAAACATGGTTTGAACACCAAAGCCCTGCTACCATGCTATACCAGGGAGGCCGCTGAAAGACTTGCTAACATCAATGAGTTGCAAAGATGCGTCATACATAAAACATAAGGGCGCAACAGCTCTGATCTTTTTTCAGGAACTCTTTGAAAAGAGAGATAAATAATGAATGCATTTGCTCAGTGTGGAAAAGTGAGAAAATAGAACACAAGCTGAGAGAGGTGGCATTTTGAGAGACAGTCGAGTTAAAAATCAGAGGTGCATGTCTGCCAGTCTGCCATGATTTCTAAACATCGCCGCTGTTTATTTCACACGGCAGCTTGTATACGTCTAAATAGCCGCAGTCAAAGGGGCATTGACTGAAGGCAGTAGAATGCATTCATAGATAGTGATTACATCCCCATTTTCTCCTTTTCATTGTTACATGTGAGGTCTAGCTAGGAGGGGAAATGTTAGCCTCCTCATGGGATCAGACAGGATCCCTTCCAGCAAAGAAATGGACTCTAAAGCGGTATCTGTGGCTAAGAGATAAAATAGATTTGTGAGGAAAAGAAAGCTGTACCCTGGCCTCCCTTGTAATAGCAGTCTACACTATATTGAATTTATACGACACTTACACAGAAATATTTTTGTGAACAGTTTTCTATTTGGAAACACAGAGATTTCAAACATGCAGATATTGAAATATAAAAGACTGTAACTGTTAGTTTAGGAGCACTCCATTGAGAGAGCAGCAGCTGGGTATTGTTGACTTAGCTGGAGCATCACATTAAATATTAAAGTGTGACATTGTCTCTGTGGTAATTTCAGGAAAGTGTGCTGAAACCCTGGATGATGTTTGCCTGGAAACACATTCTGAACTTGTTTTGAGAGCACCCAATTTATTTCAGGCAAGATATTTTTTTTCCTATGACCAGTGTAGGCAGGTTTGGGATTTCAGGTCCCTCACCTGAACCAGAGTACATGTCAAAGAGTGAAGTCTCTCTGATTCCTTCTCCAGTCCTGGAGTGCAGACAGACACACACAGCTCCTGACAGTGAACTGGAGAGCGACCTGATAAATATTTCATCCGACACCCTGGATTGTTCATCATGTCGGGAGTGAAAACCTGGTGGAGGTACATCGCCCTCCTTCAAAACCACAGGGCTACTCCTTATCTAGAATCCAATTTCTTTGTAGCATCGCAGCAGGTAACCCACTTGAGTCTTTGATGAGGAGAACTGGAAGGCAAATGCATTTGTAGAATCTGATTGAGCCTTCGATTATTTTGATAATGCCGTGCATGCCACAGTTTATACTACAGTTTGTGGAAATGAAATCACCCCATTGACATGCTACAGAACCGTCACAACCCTAGAAGTTGTAACAAGGTGGCAAAAAATTCGGTGCGGGTGTTGCATTTAGATGAAGACGGTGGGGGAAGCATAATGCTTTGCGCTGTGTTCAATTATAAAACAGCTGGCTGGAGCCTAGGGCCACATATTTTCAGATGGTTCGTTTCTGTGCAGTTCTGTTTTCTCTTGACAGTCTTGCTGATGCCAGTGGTGCAGCATTCAACTCAGCTGAAATTGGTAGAGCCCTGGCCTGTGGAAAAGTGCCAAACAAAAAGGGCTTTGTTTGCCCAATGCATCACTTCCACATAAGTGATTTATAAATAACTAACTGATTTCACACAGGAAAAAATGTATTGTTTAGAGATACTATTAAGCACAACTCCAATGGTTATAAAAGAGTGTCACAGATAGAACCCCAGAATGTAATACTTATGCTCTTTTTTATATCTTTATTTATTTTAGTTTTGTTGATGTAATATATTTTTAGGCGGGTTTAGGAAAACATCACACTGATGTTTTGCTCGAAAAAAAGATCAGAATCATAAAGATATTGAGTAGCAGAATACTGTGTATGTGTCCTAGAGCATTCCGACATTATTACAATATCTGTGAAATGGAATTGTTTTGGCAGTCAATTCTGCTGCTGGCCCAAAAGTGGTTAAATTGTGTCATTGGTCAATGTGATGTTTGGGCATGACTGACTGAAACAAGATTAGAAGAATATTGCTGAGACTGGGCGAAAGAGCCTGAATGTGATCTGCACCAAATATTGACTGGACCGAATGTCAGCAGTACACCATATGAGGGCGTATAGAGATTGTAAGACCCACTTGTATGCCTAATGCAGATGTTATAATTCAAAGCAGATAGCTGGGAAACGTCCCCCGCCCCCGCCCCCCTCCATCCTCCCCAACCTTCACCCCTCTCCCAGTTGCCTTGACCCCCTCGGAGACTTCACATCGGCGGTCTTGAGAGAAAGATTTTATTATTCCCTTTGCAAGAGGGCCCCAGGAAGGCCAGCGCCAGACCAAAGGGTTTGTGCTCCATGATCACTTGATGCCTTGGTAGGAATGTGCCTCAAAACCAGTCAAGATGTTTACATAGAAAGACTAGAAAATTACCAAGGGAAGCGTTCCTAACTCCTCAATATAACACACTGTATTTCAACCACAGTCTTTGAATAACATGCTTATCCTTGTGTTACACTGGGTTTGTGTAGGTTTGAATAAGACTAGAAAGGATTTCAAGCCATTCAAGCATTCAAGATTGTGCTCCAAACATTTCCTAACTGTGACGCTACAGAGAGTGGAGGAGACACAGCAAGAGACTGATCACTGTTCCATACCATGTTGCTGTGCACCAAGCTGTCGTCGTCTTTAACTGGAGATTAATGAGGGTAATTACAGCGAGATAAAACACAGGCGTGCATGTCAGAACTTTGCATATCCACTTTGATGAAGACCACATACACACAGCAAGACACCGAACATATGTCATCATCCTGATGAAGTCAACACTGATTCTAAAATCGTTTTTTACTTTAAACAGAGGGAAGCAGGATTTTGTCCTTCTGAGGTAATTTATTACTCTCTAAAATGTTTTGTTAATAGGGAGGACACAAGGAACTTAGATAACCCTCTAATACTATGGCAAGGGTTCTCTGTGATTCCACCAAAATATTTATGTCATAGTGATAAACAGATGTGACTTTGCTAAGCCTCATTATCAGAGAGAAACAAACCAGGCATGGCTCATATCTCAAAAGTATATGTATACCCAATTTATGTCACCCACCATAGTCCTTTTATGGAGTAAACCAATCTGCTGTTGCAAGTCTGCCAAGCATGAATAACACACGAGGCTCAGACCATATGCTGTCACAGAAGACACCACTGGGTCAGATACACAGCCAGGTACACAGAATCCAGTTCTGCAGTGCAAAAGCGAGGGAGAGTGCAGGGTGAGAATGGCAGTTTGTTCCAGCAAATCCATACCTCTCACTCAACTGTCAAAGGGCTCCTTCACCTTCCTCAAGGGGTCAAAGCACAGTGGCTGGCGCGTGCGTCGTTTTCGTTCGAAGGTACAGTCTGCGATTCTAATCCAATCAAATTCAGCAAATTGCTCTTCACTATCCTCTTACTGTCCAGTCCACTAAACCTGGGCGTTTTCACACAGTTCTTGCTCTATCAATGGGAACCAATCAAAATGGCTCGGAATATAGTCATACACTTTTCCAGGCAATTAACACGTTGCTTAAGGAGCGTTGAAGGAAGGGGTGTAATCTGATTGGTTGTTGATGTCAAGTATCAACAACCTTTCCCCAGAATCACTGACTATACCTTTAACTGGGAATCTCAGGCTTATGTGTCAAGTGTTGCCTGCTGCAAGAGTAAGCAGGGGTGAATGGCCTAGATCACACACACCCTCAGCGGGACCCCGGGGACAGCGATGAAAATCTCAAACAGTGGAAGACTCTTAAGTCAGAATTTCAAAATCCCTTTATCACTTTAGTTCCCCGGATTCTTCAAAAGTTTTACTCAAGTGCCTAGAGAACAAACTGTGTTTTTTTTACATAAGAAGGTTCATTTCAGCATCATTACCGTGGTTATTATTCAGGTCATAACATTATGTAGAAATATACAGTGCAGGAAGACTAAAATATTCCTTGCACTTACTGACTGTAAACTAGATAACAACAAAGCACTGCAGCCGTGATGGCTGAAAGCACTGCAAGCTGAGCGGGGAGCACTGGGGAGTGTAATGTCATGTTTTCAAACAGTAGGTAAGTGAAATATCAGCCATCTCCCTCAATTCAGCCTATTAATTTACAGCTTCCAGTTACACTGGCCCAGTCATGCAGGGGTCATGTTCGAGCACATCCACACCAGGGCCTTTGGGTATAAAGGGGTCGTGCACTTCACTCCTGGAAGCCGGCAGGCAGATTCATGTGAATAAGTGTGTGTGTGTGTGTGTGTGTGTGTGTGTGTGTGTGTGTGAGAGACCATTTCCCCCGAGAGGGCTTTCGCTGACAGAGGCTCAGTAGCATGACTGGTGTTCAGGGGATGTGGCCTGGAGCTACAATAGAAAACTGGCACTTTGTAACTGGTGATGGCTGGGTGGTTATGTAAGGCACACTATGTGTGATGTGTTAAAGATACAAAGAGACACATAAAGGTGACCAACAGAGTCGAGATGACATATGGTGTATTTTAGCACTTTTAATGATGAAAAACAATGTTACAAAATGATGAAGAAATATGACACACTTACATGGAATGTTCAATTTAAACAGTGCAGTATAAAAACAAAATGCTTAGGATCACAGGACAAAATCAAAGGAGCTGATTACTTTAAGTGCATCAAATAGGCAGGTATCTGTTGAATGAAAGATGGTCACCCACTAGTTGTGAGGATCTTTGTAATTAAGGGTAAAGCAATAATGCCTGAGTCCTGAGGATCTGGAAAACGATCAGTGCGCAGTCAAATGAGATTTAGTCAAGGGAGTTGGGTTATGAGATGTTGTGGCCAATTTCAAAACACCACTTGTCATACAAATTGACAAATATAATCAGTTTGGTTATGAAACAGGTTTGGAGTTGCTCAAAATCAGTTGTCAGAGCCAGTACAATTGATATGGAAGGCCTCATGTGTAATGTAAGCTAATCAAAAGTTCCAAAACAATTCCATTTCACAGATATTGTAATAATGTCGGAATGCTCTAGGACACATACACGGTATTCTGCTACTCAATATCTATATGATTCTAATACAATTGGTAAAATATATAGTGATCTAATGTCCATAACATTAAGTATAGTATTATGTAAGTATAAATCATATATATATATATAGCATAATGCCACATTTAGCATCTTTTCCATGCATGTGTTTTTACAGATGCATCCGTGTACTTTAACTAAGGAGTGGATTACATTCATGACCTACCGTCTGTTTAGGCATGTCTGCTCTGCAGTGGTGACTTCTTCATGAGACTGGGCCCATTCATCTCTGGCCATTTATCTTTGTCAATACATTCAATACAAAGCTAGAGGCCAGCCTACAAAGTGCTCACTGACATGCACACACACACACACACACACACACACACACACACACACACACACACACACACACACACACACACACACACACACACACACACACACACACACACACACACACACACAGACACACACACACACACACACACACACACTCACACACACACACACACACACACACACACACACACACACACACACACACACACACACACACACACACACACACACACACACACACACAGACACACACACACACACACACACACACACACACACACACTCACACACACACACACACACAGAAGCATGTCCACACCACGCACACCACACACACCCACCCACACACACAGAAGCATGTCCACACCACGCACAGCACACACACCCACCCACACACTCACACACAAGTGCACAAAGATTGAGTGACCATTGTGCATGCTTACATGAAAAGGAAGGACAAGAGATCCAGTAGTATACTGTAGTTAATGATTACTGATCCACATAAATACTTCAAAGCAATGTCCCCGTAAGTAATACAACTGACAAACTGAACACGCACACACACACACAAACACACACACCAAAGCCTATTACATCTGTAATATTACATTCACTGCTTTGAAAATGCAATGTTGCAAGCTATATCTGAGGACTGATAAAAAAATATAAGAAATGAAATCTCTTCTTTACATTGTTATTTCAGAGGGAATGATTAAAACAATGCATCTTCAAATATTATTGATAACTATTGAAACATATTGATGATAAACGATACCAGACTGCAAGGCAATCATCAACTCTTTGAACCCATTTTCAGTACTTCCCATAAAAAGTGGTCTGGATTGCAAACAAGGTACATTTTTTTAGAGGTTTTGCATCAGTGAATACAGTCACATAGAATAAGTTGAATTATAGATGTGTATGTTGGTTTTAGTCAACTACAACCAGAAGTCTTTTTTGCCTCTTAAGCCATGAGATGTTGTGAGACGACAATTAAAAACTAAGTTCATCCATGACTGCTAAGCTCATCTATCAGTCTTTGGTGACTTGCTGAACACAGACCTTTCCATATTGGGTAAAAACATAAAAGGCATTAAAAGCCTTTGGAATGAATAAGAAATGTAAGATAGAAAATGAAATATCGCAATTTCACATCACAGATATAATTATGGCATCACTTTTGGTACTATATCACAATTTCAGAAGCTACCCTAACAAAGTACACAACATGTTTTCTTTTTCCAACCAGTAGGCAATGGCACGTAATCACAACAAATTACATCCTAGTATATTATAGTGATTCAAAAATAATATCAAGTTATCAAACAAATCATTAGCATGACTTCACAATACTAACCTAGGCCCCCAGATAAGAGCTTTTTGATTTGCAGTAACATAATGCTGAATAACATTCCTCTGAAATATGCAGCCCTGATGTCATTTGGTTATCAAGCATGGTAAAATATAATTCCGTATGTAACTCATTGATACATATTGTGCTGCTAATTTAATTTGGGTTGACGATGTTGAGGACTAATAGTAATAGTGCTCATAACATGAAATATTCACTGTATGAATAGTTAGACTCTTATCAGTCCTCTTATCAGAGCGCCAGCTGTTTCAGCTGTCAACATGTATATTCCAGAACATTTAGCGGAGCCGTTCAAATTTTACACTACACAGCTGGTCTCACACAAACACACATTTCCCTGTTCAGCGGATTTTGGTTTGGATCAACCAAAATGATCAATGACCAACCCAAACCAGATGACCTCTTTTGATGACTAAATCAGCAATGACTCCTAGAACTGAGAGTCCTCAAAGAAGTGCTTTTTTTAGTCTTTAAGTTAATTAGTGCAGTGTCTCCACAGGGGCGAGTCCAAAGTAAGGTCCTGTTGGGGTGCCGAGATAGAACTTGTCAGTGAAAGCATGGGTTTAAAACATGTGCATTGGCATTGTATGTATATTCATGTCTATCAGTGGAGATACCAGAGAGGAAGCTGCTACCACTGACTGTACAACATGCAGTACTCTGTACACTCGCTGCTCCCTCTCATCTCTGTTTTGTCTTTTTTTCTGTCTCTAGGCAGTTTGTCAGGTGTTGATGCTGACTGAGCCGTTGCTGAGGATGGACCCCTTGGTGATGCCTGTGCTGACAGTGGAGAGGGGGAAGCTCTCGTAGTCCTCCGGTGACCCCCAGCAGCGGCAGCGATACAGCATGGCTTTGAGCTCCTTCTGGAAGTTGTTGTTGAGGAACCCGTAGATGATGGGGTTGACGCAGGTGGAAGCCATGGCTACCAGGTGGCAGGCGGAGAAGATGGTGTCATTTTGGCAGGACGGGATGGCCTCGTGGTTCCAGTCGAACACGGTGTTAAAGATGTTCAGAGGCAGCCAGCACACGGCGAACGCCAAGACGATGGAGGCCAGCATGGCGTTGACCCGCTTGGAACCCTTGGCCTTCTTCTGCCGCGCATCCCTGGCCCGCTCGACCATGTCCCTGCGGCGGTGGAGGCGCAGGAAGATGCGTAGATAGCAGAACAGGATAAGAGCAAGGGGCAGGAAGTACTGGAAGACCAACAGGGACGTGGTGTAGGCCAGCCGCTTCTCATTGGTGGGCCAGTCCTCGATGCAGACCATGTGGTCAGTGAAGGGGTTGAAGGGTAGGGTGACGTTCTGGAAGGACATATCCGTGAGAACATGGAAGGAGAGAAAGGGCAAGGAAATGAAACAGGCCACTATCCAGGTGATGGCCACCGCCAGGTAGGAGTGACCCACCACAGGCTTCCAGCCAGTGGGGTGAATGATAAGCTGGTGGCGCTCCAGGGCGATGAGGACCATGGAGATGATGGATACCGTCACTGACATGCACTGCACGAAGGGCGTGAACTTGCAAAGCGCCTCCCCCAGGATCCAGCGGTCCATCAGCGTGTAGATGACGGTCACGGGTATGCACAAAACGCAGACTAGGATGTCGGAGCAGGAAAGGTTGGCGATGAAGATGTTGGTGACGTTCCGCATCTCCTTCTGTCTCGTAATGACCAAGACCAGGCAGGTGTTTCCCACTAGGCCGATAGCAAGAACTATGCTGTACGCCACGATTAAGAGAGTGGTGCCAGTGACAGACATTGGACACTTACCCACATCTTCCCAGTAGATCATATCCCCAGACGATGGAAGACTGCTGTTGTTGAAACGAAACATGTCTTTGGCAACCAGTCAAGCTCTTGATCTGTTATTTGGCTTCAGTGAGTTAGGCGGGATTTCCTGCTTGCCTGAAGTCAGTTGATCAGAAGTACCATTGTGCCTTAAGGCGATCTTGGTTGTCTTTACCTAAACAAACACATAAAACAAAGGCTTGTAATAATCTTTAAACTTCAAGCTTTATAAATGTCTTCTATTATTTATTCATGTACACCAATAATAGAGGGAAAATTTGAGTGTCAGAAACAGTGAGGCAATATTGATATAGGGTTTCTAATTAGTCAGGGTTTTAATTAGTCATTAGCCTGGAATGTATTTGAATATTATATCGCTTCTGAATTATTGGTTTTCTTATTTCAGTTAATCCACCTTTCTCTTGAAATGAGCTTGTTTGGAGTAGGACATGGTTTTCGAGCAGATGAGGACTAGTGATGCTTTTGAGACCTTCTGTTGATTTCACTATGGCACAGACAGTACCTTTTGATCACCTCACTGACAAAGGTGGTGTTACACCAACTGAATCCAACAGTGACAAAACTCCAACTCAAGGCCAAGCCCATACCATACAAGTGGAAGTATCTGTTCTCTCACGTAAACATGTGACTGAGAACAGTCGTGTTGCTGACAGACGCAATACTTTGCGGAGAGGGCAGGTTATCAAAATGTATTCAAGACTGGTTCAGTTGACTACCCTACATGCATCACACTTGGGTTTCTCTCCTTGTAGTTGTGGAAATTGCTAGAACAATGTCTATTCACTGATGCAGAACTGTTTGGTTTGTGTTTCTGTAACAGTGCATGAATAATGCTGATGAGATGTTGGGAAGGCTGCAGAACTAGACTTTAGAACACACTAACAAGGGAGTTGGGCTGTTAGGGAGGAGGATGTCTGAAGCTTTGTAAAAAATCGACTGAGAAGAAACAAAAGCTCGCTTTGAAGAGCCATGAAAACCTTAGAGGGAATCTATAACCTTCATTAAGATCACTCTGTTCCAACAAAAGAGAGCTTGGCTTCACAATGATGAAGAGAAAAAGATTTATCGGCAGTTTAGACAGTCGGATCGTTTTGACATTCTATGAATTGAACTAGTGAGCCGGTAAACTCATGGCCTCAAGGAGAACCGAAAAAAAATAAAATAATATGTGGATACAAAAGTAAAAACCTCATTCAGATGTAACATTCACCGAGAGTGTGAACATTCTGACACCTGCACACATAGCCTAAAATGCCACAGCCTCAAAATCAATATCTCTGATGTCTAACCAGCACACCAGTCACACGATCTTTATAGATGTTAAACCTTCCGATTAATACACCCACTAATCTGCTCCCCTGCCTCTCCTTCCTCTTACCCATGGCACTGCTGTGGTTTTGTTCAAGAGGACAATGGTCAGATTAAGGGGTTAAAGGTAGAGAAGATTTAAGGGGTTATTTTGCTTGTCCTAATAGGAAAATCCATACATGTTGTACAAAGGATTCTGTTCTGTTCTGAAATGATGTGGATGATCTCTGGGCAGAAACTTTAAGGGTTATTAATGGAGATTTTAATGGTTCTTCTGTGAGAACAAGTAGAATATTGTTTCTTCTATGTGAGTGCTCTTACAAACCAGTCCTACTGCTGATAGGGAGAAAGCTTTCATAATGTCCAGTGTAGAAAGATCTCACTTCCAACAATTCATTCTTCTTAATATTGCTCCATATTAAACTGACTCAATCTTTCCAAAAATATTTTTAATTAACATTCCTCTCACGAGATTTAACTGAAAAGATCTTTGAAATATTACTTCATACTCTCAGCTCCTGGCTTATACTCTAAATTAAAATTGGATTCATGGTAAGTTCCCATGTGAAGTCCTCAACACTCCTCGCTACATTGTCGGAGTGTGGTATTTCATTATGGTCCATATTTTGTAGGACTATGTGATGACCTGACGAGGTGATTATAAAACCTAATTAAGAACTGTGCTGCGGCCCTTACACTGTACAGTGCTATCTTCTAATCACAGTAGAGCATAAATCATCTTGATTGCGCTCTGCCATCGTTGCGCTCCTCACTCGCCCAATGGTGACTTGGAGGCAATAAGCAGTGCGTGTTCAATTTAAACATTTAACCTCCAATGCAACTGAGCAATAAAAGCATGCCTTTACTGAACTTGTCCGATCTCCAGTGATTAATGACCCTGCTCTTGCTCTTGGCTTAAAGGTTTTTAAGCTTTGGCCACAATCTAATTGCCATCTCCAAATCCCATTGTCTGGGATACAAGAAACGTCTATTGGCCTGGGGCACTGGAAGCTAACCTGTCTCTAATGAAGTGGCGCACCTAAACCCGGAGAGTTCTACCCATGATTACTGAGTGGCTCAATCCCTTTCCCTGTGTAAACTGGGAGAGGCAAGTGTGTGGATTTGAAATAACAGGGAGGGCCATTCACTGACATCTCTGTGCAGGAAACGTCTGTGCTAGTTGTCAGGGAAGGATTGAAAGGCCAGCTACGCATGTGGATTAACTAATTTAATGTAATTTTGTTTTGACATTATAGTTTAATGCTTACATTAAAACAAGTGAAAAAAACAAACCATCTGTAATGTTAAAATGGCAAGGATTATTACATTTGTTAAAACCATTGCTAAAGAAAATATCATATAATGATATCGGTTGTTCGGGATATCTTTTTAAATGCCCAAGGAGAGAATTTAAACAAGTGCCAGAGGGAGAAGTGAGATTGTTGGAGAAGAGGCATGGGGGGGAAACAGCAAGACTGACAGACAGACAGACAGACAGACAGACAGACAGACAGACAGACAGACAGACAGACAGACAGACAGACAGACAGACAGACAGGCAGACAGACTGACAGACAGACAGACAGACAGACTGACAGACAGACAGACAGACAGGCAGGCAGGCAGACAGACAGACAGACAGACAGACAGACAGACAGACAGACAGACAGACAGACAGACAGACAGACAGACAGACAGACAGACAGACAGGCAGACAGAGACAGACAGACAGGGGCAGAGAGGGGGGGGGGGTGTTCTAATAAAGGCAGATGTTTTATGTGCCCCACAAGCTTTGCCATTGCACCAGAGATGTCAGGTAAGTATGGCAATCACCAAAAATCAATTTCAAGCGCAACAGCAAGTCTTGAAACGAAAATCAATATCAGGTTTCACTGTAGATTCGTTTCAACTCCAAGATCATTAAAGACTGAGAATAAAATCTGTAATAATATACAATGAAATGGATTGAATATAACTGAACAAAATCACATGTGTGTAGTAGATGCATGTTTACTCCCTTGAATAATTAATAGGACTTTTCTGGGCTCTGAACGAGACCAGTCAGTTCTTGTTGTGTGTTGTATGTTGTATAGAGACCATTCTTCAGAGATGACATCATTGTGTGGCAACATATTTGAGGGTCTCTCTTAGGGCCTCTCAGTATACAGACACACTGAATCCCCAGCGTGAGTTCCACCGTTCACCACGGTAAGTGACAGCTGACTTGGGGGCTAGAAGGAACCCACCCAAATTCACTCCAGATGTTAGAGAGCTGTGGCCCTGAGCCCATTGGCAACAGCGTGCCAATCATTTTCCACTGTGTGTACTTGACCTGTTACTCCTGAGCAGGGAAAAAAACACTGTCAATCAATCTAACACTGTCAATTGTTTCTATGGTGACAACAAAAAAAGCATAACTACTGTTGGAAATGATTCAGACCTGCCCTTTAAGTCTATTCACATTCTTTCTAAAGTAGAGGTCAAAAAGAGTGTCTGTGATTCTATTATGTGTAGTTCTTATTGTGACTGCAGTCATACCTACACAGACAAGCAGGGCTTTGAAAGTGTTCACACAATGAAAGCTATCCTCTAGATAAGGGAAACGGGTGAAGCTGAGTTGACTGGAATGCAAAAGCAGAGCACAGGACAGCGCTCACTGTGGTGTTAATATTGCCTCAGGTACCAAATTCTGCCATTGTAATGAAAAACGCAGAAAAATCCCCCTCCAATGAGTACTCAGTGAGCGAGATCAACCAGAGAACAATATCAGCGATCAATACTGAAGAGAGATCCAGCAGCAACTAATGACGGAAGGCAAGCGTTTATTCCAGTTTCTCTTTAGCAGGGCACCATTACTCTTGTAGCTGAACATCAATGTTCAGTAAAAGGCATATCGGGTGCCAGGCTATCGCATACAAAACCAAGTGTTTAGTCTTTGATTTCACCCATTAACAGCCTTCATCTGAGTAATTTCTTTGGCACAGTTTGACTCAAACACATTAAGCTCTATAGAACACAGTTTAATATGGCAATACCACAGCTTGAGCTTGTAGTTTTCCCACAAGTGCAGGGCTAAGGTTTGGCTGTGGTTTTGCTATGGCTCTTGGCCAAGATGCTTGACTTTCCATATCTGTAGTTGTTTTCAGCTTCCAGAGGTGCAAATAAAGTCTTGTTAGCTTCTTGGTGAAAATGTCTGCTTCAAGGTAGTAACAGGCAACTGGAACTTTTTAGATTTGGATTTTTCCTCAGCTATATTTCTACCAAGCAACTCAATTTCAGTAATCAAGGTGTCGACTATTTTTACACTGACCCAGTTACAGTGCATGACAACCAGAGATGACAGCTGTGCTGAACAAAGAAAACCTGATAACTGTTCCTCAAGTACTGTGCAAAAACACAAACATTTGTCAGTTAAGGATGAAGCTGTGAAACATATGCTCACCTCTTAAAAAGAGAATAATAGATCAAACACAAGCACTGAATAAACACTGTAGATCAGATAAGCCGCACTGCACAGTACAACATTACCTTAATGAGATCCTTTGTATGATTATAGATGCTTTAGTAACTAGGATGTCGCACGTTGTAAGGCACATTGGTTAAGAAGTCCATTTCATTCAATGACAATAATGAACCGGCGGGCAGAATTTACTGTTACCCAGTGACATTGTTTATTGCTTTGGCTCCAATCTTGGCGTGATTCCAAACATTATTGTGTTAATTGCGATGGAAGTGCTCCATCTGTTCAGACAGAAAACAGTCTATTCCAGTTCTATTCTTGTGCTTTCATGCAACATAGATTGGGCATGACTCTGTGATACTCAGCCCGCCTTGTTCTGTAGTGCTAATAAGCAGTGAGGGAAAGTGTAAAATAACAGTTTGAGGCTCAAAAGAATATCACCCACGCCTCCTTCCCTTCCAGCTCTGTGAAAACACCAAATGTGTATCAAAGCTTTGATTTTTAGGTCTTGAAGCCCAAAATTTTGGCCATTAGTGCCTTGCTCTTGATTTAGTTTGTGTAGCAACATCACTGCAGCAGAGAATGGCCACTAATTAGCGGTCTGGATCACTATCATAATAAACAGACAAATTAAATCCTTAAAAGTAGCATTTGAATTTTTTTATTTTATCTCTACACATGTCCCTATTGAGATGATGTGGCCAATCACAATGGAGCATTTGCATGGGGAGAAGCCAAACTGGATCGCAGCCTTAATTGAAGGATAATTCAATCTCCCACAGCTGTGTAAAGAATAGATTAAAATAAACAGAGTCCATAAAATAGCGCTCCGTATTACGTTAACAACTCTTTACCATTTTGTCAAATTGATGACTGATAGGTTATTTAAATTACGTATATTGAGTTGAGCTATGTGTTTAAAGATTACGGATTATCTGCACTGAACTATGGCAGTGAAATTTTGAGATATTCCAGATGTCGTTCACTAACCAATTTAAATCATATTTGCAGAACAGACTAGTCTTCAAACGGACACCAATGTTTGCATTCATAGGCTACAGCACGCGACATTCATAAGTTCATCATTAAAATATTATTTATATTTCGCATAAACTGTACGACAATGGCTTGACATAGCAAGTCGTCGTGACCGTCTATTACACTGTAAACTGTTTTTTCCTATCAACCTAAATGAATAATATCGGATTTCAACATAGGATAATACTTAGGCTACTGTTCTAAACATCTTTGACAAACATTAGCAGGAACAGTGATTTAAGTCAGTCATGCTGATATAAAAAGGCAGAACACGGCGATCCATTTAACTTACCATCCAGTGCTTCCTGTATACTGTCTGTATAATACTGCCAATACAGATTGTGAGTTTATGGTGGTATCAAAAGTGAAGTCCACTCTAACGGAGGAGTGACTGTTGGACTTGAAGGGAGTCTTATCAAGCGATCCAAAACGGCAGGTAGGAGGTGGCTTATTCATATCAACACCATGTATCAACCACGGGCAAGCGGAGATCGACTCTTAAAGGTACCCAAGTAGACCTGTTACATCAAGTAGAGTTACAGTAAACCAAAACAACTATTATCTGACGACTGCTGTGATAATGTTCGTGTAACAGAGGGTTTTCAATTCAGCATCATAACATGCCTCTGAGACTACCGTCTCATTTGAGGGAGACGAAAATGCATTTAAAAAATAAAAATCCTCCAATTAGAGATGCTTACTATTGTTTAAACATACTATACTTGTTTAAACAGTATACTTGGCATTTACAAATTGTGGATTCTGAAATAAAACTATTTTGAGGGGGTATTTTTCTAGAACTATTGAAACATCTTTGTTTCACTGTCAAGTTAAGGGTCACTGTTTATATGCATAGCCCCTGGAAGTACCTTGTCCTTGCACACATTTTTTGGTAAGACTTAACCTCAACCCAGTATTCCCCAATCATTATAACCACATTCATAAAGGGTTATAAACAGTGGTGTAATCCATTTCTCAAAACAGGACGTTTAACCTGTGCTGTATGAGCTGTTTGAAAAAAATTAAGAGTATACCCACTTCTCCAGGAACCACTACACCACTGGTTATAAAGTATTCATAATGTATCATAATGATTGACATACGTCTATGTAATTATTTATACAAAGTATTGACTGCACTCATTATGATGTTAAGCCCTTACAGCTTGAAGTATCGTAATGAATAAGAAAGCTTCTTTTACCTATTGGTAATGGCATTTAGGACCTCTTTGTTGAATGCACCCTTATGTTGAATGCACCAAATGCTCTTCATGGAGCCATGTTTAACCTCATACAAGCTTTCATAATAATAGTTGTGTAGGGCTAATACTACATAACCTCATAATGCTTTATAAATGCAGCCATGTCAATTCATAAATAGTTAAATAGACTTATGTCAGTCGCTACAATGCATTATGAATACTTTATTAGCATTTATAAATGTGTTAATAACGCTTTATGGATACTGGGTTCAAGTAAAGTGTTACTGATTTTGTATTTAATTTAAGGAACGTTAAAATCCCTTAAATTTGATGTATTCGCTCCCATGCCTAAAGCACCATTCTCTTGTACCTGTGGACATGGACGGGTTATGAAACCATGGGTCCCTGGGCCTGCACATGTAAAAGCTGCCCCCCCCCCCCCCCCCCCCCCCTTTGCGTGCCCGTAAAAATTGCGCGCGCCAAAACATTACTTACAAGTAATGTCATTTTTTTCCAACATCACAATAACTAAATTCACCTGTACCTCAACAGGATTTACAGCGCACATACACATTATCTAACACAACGCAAGTACACTCAATTAAAGCCAACAGCAGAATAACAAAATACACCTCTTTCAACCACAAATGAGAGCTACATTACAACGACTTCACGCAGAAGCTGTGGCTTAGGGGCCCCCTGAAATCATGGGCCCCCGGGACTGGGCCCGGTAGGCCCGTTTGGTAATCCTTGCCTGCCTGTGGACACTTGCTAATCCATGTTCTCATTGTGTTCCCACAGTTGCTCATTATTCCTTCCCATGTAGGATTTGTCATGGACATCCTGACTGAAACACACTTCCTGTTTCAGTAATTTATAGACTATACACTGTCATAACATTCAAAGCTACAGTAAAACCCTTTGGAACTATATACCACCAGAGCTTGTCTTTTGGTAAAAACAAAGCAAAACATATTGACAGAAAATCTATTGTGAGCAGTGAAATTCCACACACTGATTAAAACTATAGACAATCTCCTGCCAGTTTCCAAAGTTATACAGACAGATTAAAATAGTAATTCAACTGCATGCATATTTCAGTATTTGGCGGAGTGTTTGAATTCCCTTTCCAATATGATAGTAATGATAGTAACGGATGCCTCTCCTGGAGGAAAGAGGAATGTGGAGAGACTTAATAGGCCCTGCTGTCTCAAAGCTCCCTCCAATCAAAGCACAACCGAATCTTTTAGGCCCAATCCCATTTCTAATCTCCACCCCTACCCTTACCCCTACCCCTTTGCCCTCGCTTTTTCAAACGGAGCCATAACGTAGGGGTATTCGAAGGGGTTTAAACTCTAACCCTACGAATTGGGATAGCCCTTCAACACTTACGTACGTCATCTGTACGCTGCGTCAGCTGTTACGTTACCGGAGAGCGACAGCTGTCACTCACCAGACATAAACAAACATGGCGCCTGCAGCTGTTATTAACACAATGCAACATTTCATCAAACAAGTTTTAAAACCATGAATTACAAAGAAAATACTTTCATTTGTGTGATGCTTTTCCTGCTGTTTCCGACATTTTTAAAGGGACTCGTGCGATGTTTCTTCTTTAATGATCACGGGTTCGCAATGCATTGGGGGAAATCGGTCTCACCCCTTCGTTTGAAGTGTGCCCTCGGAAAATCTCCGTTTGGAGGGGTGGAAAGCCCTTCCCCTCGCCCCTACCCCTCTGTCCTAACGTGAATTGGGATAGCACTACCCCTCCACGTGAACGCGCAAAACGGAGGGGAAGGGGAAAGACGAAGGGGTAGGGGGTGAAATGGGATTCAGCCTTGGTATTCATTACCTACGTTCATATGCTTCAGGGAAGATGGTCCAGCCTGTTGTTCCTGCCATCTCAGAGGTTGTAAACCGGTTTCCATAAAATGGGCTTTAAGGTTAGATATAACAAAATATACACACAAGTGGTTTTGGCAAGGGAGAGCTGGTTAACTAACTCCAAATCAATGCCCCATTAAGTTTTAAGGAATCGATTTTCTCTTGTAGGGGTTTTCAAATGACTTAGCATGTTTGAAAAATAACATCTTAGTTGTTGTTTTTTTCAGTAGTCAAAACAAAGAGTAATACATCAGGGAGAAAGTTTGATGTGATAGTAGTTCACTATAGAAGAACAGGAGTCAGGGTAAAGCATATCAGCATGGAGTACACAGCTTACACTAGAGTTGCACATCCTCTGCTCTCTTACCATACTCTTAAAACCAGGAGAAGTCCAGTGATTGAGATGGTCAAAATACTCATACATCACCATTTCATTCACAATGCACCTGACTGTTGTTTGCACTGCCACTACAGTTACACTTTATGTGCATTATCTGTCTTTTGTATAATCGGTGTATTGTGCATTATCTGTCTTTTATATAATCTGTGTATTGTGTATTTTCTGTAAGTAATGTGTACATTGTCTGTATGTTGTCTGCATTGCTTGAGAGTCACCAACTGCCAGACCCAATTTTCCTTTTGTGTGTTAACGTACTTGGCCAATAAATCTGATTCAGATTTGGATTCCGATTATGGTCACAACCAAAATAGATTATAGACCAAAACACAGAGGTGTTTGTCTAGAATGGACAAAGTTGCTGGAAACTTTTAAAATAAAATTCCAAAGAGTGCTGTCCATGTTTTCAAATATCTGAGCTATTTCCTTAGTGAAATATTTCATCATAACAGGGCAAGACTTGCCCATTAAATGTATGATTATTGATATAACTTTTATCTGAACCTGTTTGTGAGTTTTCAGATACCAATGCATCATAACTCAAATTACACTTAAACTAAAAAGATATAGCAAAAAAATCTGTGAATTTAACACATTTTACACAAATTAACACATATTGTTTTGCTTAACCTTGACTTAAGCGTAAGAGGGCAACCTTTGTTAATTTACTGTCTCGCATTTATACATGATAGTGTTGCAAGTGGAATGTTGTTAAATGTCTCAAAGGTGACTCAACTCTCATGTTGTGGTCGCAACATGGTTTCACTTATGGTTCCGGTCAGAACTGACCGGTTTGGCATGAATATTAATACTGCTTTTGGTAAACATTTGAGTTTGATAATTTTGATTTTAATCTTTCTAAAGAAGTATTTGTGTTTATGACTTTTTTAAACAATTATATATATATATACAGTATATAGTTTCTAGTTTTTATGCCTCCTTTTACGAAATGTCGTTATAACACTCAGTTTTATTCAAAATAACATACATCTTATGGTTATTAGTATTTTGGGTATCGAACAATTTTAACCATTAACAACACACATTAACAATATACATAAGATATACAAAATAGTTGACGGGTGTGAAACTAAATTATTGGAGAAAAAAAAACTAGGTAGGGTGAAAGACGTCAAAGATTTTGTATTAAAGACTGAAGTT
This sequence comes from Sprattus sprattus, assembly GCF_963457725.1. Lineage (NCBI taxonomy): Eukaryota > Metazoa > Chordata > Actinopteri > Clupeiformes > Clupeidae > Sprattus > Sprattus sprattus. The sequence continues at coordinate 13,589,859 of NC_137913.1, read as the reverse complement.
TCAAAATGGTCAACACAACATGATGTGAGAGTTAACAGAGAGTTAACAGAGTCAGTGTGGTTCTTAAGATAGCCTACATATCTTGGTAATTAACAACACATACCAACAAAGGCTCTAGGACACTGACCTATTATTGGAGTGTTGCAAAGCTTTATCGAATCCCAGCTCATGTGATTCCTGAATATCTCCAACATAATTGGGGGTATGCAGGCTAGTTGAGAAAAATGAAGCACATCATCTATAATGGCATCATGACTCATCTAAAGATGCACAGACATTTCTGCCACCAGCGTTCCCCTACTGGGAATGGCCAGCAGTGGTCAAAAGTTCAAATCAGCTCCAGGAAAGATGGCGTAATAAGGAGGACATGGCTCAATAAAATGACTGAAAGACCTCTATGGACAGAAGAGACTTCACACCTATTAGAGAAGACTGATGAAAAGTGATTGCTCCGACTTTGCTCTGTAACTGTCAGGCCCCATAGCTATCAGCGCTGCCAATTCTGCCAATTCTGTCCTCCCATCCCAGGCCCAATCCGTTCTGGCGAGTGCATAGGCTTTCAAGCACCTGCGAGACATCTATGTGATTACCTCAGCGGAGTCCATCAGCGATCGACGAGGCAGGCGTCAGGCATCAGATTTCCACTTCAGCCGCTAATGGCTCCGTGGCGCTGAAACTGTCAGGTGTAGGAGAGTGGGAAGCTAATAAATAGTGAACAGGTAAAGTATAGACTGCAGGCTTGGCCAAGACTATTTTTAATACCATGGAAGGGGATAATCAAAAGCCTGGTCCAATTTTCACTGACAATCCACGGGAATGAGATTGCTCTCTCCCTCTCCCCCTGTGTGTGTGTGTGTATGTGTGAGTGTGTGAGTGTTTGAGTGTGTGTGTGTGTGTGTGTGTGTGTGTGTGTGTGTGTGTGTCTGTGCGCGTGTGAGTGCGTGTGAGCGAGTATGTGTGAGTAGTTAGGTAGCTGACCACACATCGATTGTGCTTAAAAGGCTTCAAAGCTGGAACCCAGTATTAGTTTCACTCTGTTAGAAGTGTATTCCAAACTAACTGAATTTTGAAAATCAACCTTTATTCTTTTGTTCTCTACTGTTTAAGTCTGTGTATTTTGAAAATCAACCTTTATTCTTTTGTTCTCAACCGTTTAAGTCTGTTCAATCTGAATAGTAGAAACAACAGGGCATGGCTCTGACCAATTCCATCCTCTTCACAAGGTGTATTTGGCACAGGTATGGGTTCCCCCCCACTGTTCACAGAATACAGATCAACATTGGAATAGTACACCTGAACCGTATGAAACTCAAACAACACTCAAAGGCCATAATCATCTACCCATGTCGGATCATGCACATGTTCGCAACTCCTAATCAGCAGCACAAATCTGCAGGCACAGAGACGTTTCACAAGCCTACTTCACTCCCACGGTACCACGGTACACGCACACACAAACAAACACACACTCACACACGCACGCACGCACGCACGCACGCACGCACACACACACACACACCCACACACACACACACACACACACACACACACAAACACACACACACACACACACACACACACACACACACACACACACACACACACACACACACACACACACACACACACACACACACACACACAAACACACACACACACACTCACACTCACACTCTGGCAGCAGTCTTCACTCTGCACACCCCCCTCATACCAGCGGGCAAGGTTATTTACTAGAAAGGACAGGGTTTCTAAATCCAGCTCTGAACAAGGGGGGAAATTGTGGCTGCATTTGCTTTGTTGGTCCCCCCCCCCCGCCCCCCTCCCCCTGCAAATAATGAAAATATCTATGTCATTCTGTACCCAGACCTGTTCTTATTTTTGTTCTGTTTTCTGATGGTTAAGAGGTCTTGGAGCTGTAGCTGAACAACGAATGAGCGTTGACAGGGGGAGCTTCCTACCTGCGTCATGGTGCGACGTCATGCCATGGTTCACGAGGCTGGCCCTCTCAGTGTGCTGCTCCAACGGTTGGCAGTGACAGGTTGAAATGGAGGACATAATGTGAGCAACTCTAAAATATTTATATTTATCGGTATTTACCGATACTTCTACGCTCTTGCTGGGCCTTGATGAAAGAAGCCAGAGCCTCTAATCTCAAGCACAGAATCAGACCAGTTCTACCATCCCCATTCCATTCATATTCGGAGATAGATAAGAGAAAGGTCAGAGATGTTCAGAAGTTTTCAGATCCCACTTAAATGCCAAGCATTTCATATTAAGCCAGATACTGTCCAGGCTATATATTTGCCAAATGTGTTCACAAAATGTGTTGGTGATTACATATGGGTAGGGTCAATTTAAAAATGCTGATTTTATGTGAAAAAGCTCTCTGTCCACACTATTGTTTTCATATAGTTTTCCTAATGTTCGACATCCCCACCATATGCAGAAACGCCATAGAAGTGTTGGTTGTTGGTGGTGTCTGGAGCCCAGACTTTCATCTGGCAACTATATCATCATCATTTTGAAACTCTCCACTTTCCCTGTCCACACTACAATTTGAACCTGGCATTTTCAAATCCATGCACCTCAGTCCCTGTGCACAATAAGCTGGGTACATTTGAAAAAGCATAGTCATTTCTCCATTTAGCCCTTCTGTTGACACTACAATGGCGTTTTTTAGACACCAAGAACTATAATTTTCAAATCAATGTGAAAACGGCAGGTTTGAGTTGAAAGGTGGCCAGACAAACACAATTTGTTGTTTTATAAAGATAACATTTTCAAGTACCATACTGCTTTTACAGTATAGCAGCAGTACGGATGTTGGGATCCAAATCTAATGCGTATCTAGTTTTCTTAAAGTTAGTGTATCACTGGCCACCATGTATTTGCTTGATATGTTTTTCTCTCCCTCTCTGGCTGCATGGTACAATGGCTGCAGCTCATGATGTATAATGGCATAAATCAATAGGTTCTTTGGTCAGTGGCTCATAAATCCCCCCCAGCCCTCCCCACAGTCTAAGATCGTCGTAACTCCTGCCTCCTGGAGAAGCATCGCGGATCTGGCTTAAATATGACAGAAATCTGTTAACAAACATCTGATTTCTTTGACCCAGGACACACACACACTGAGCTGTATGCTACAGTTCTTGTCTATCTTTCTAGGATAAACCTCTGTTCAATTGTATTGTAATGTACCCAATATCACTCACATATAATTTGTTGGGTTTTGGTTGCTTTTCTTCGATTCCCTGTCTGGATAGTTATGATGGGGTTTACTCCTGGTAAAGAAGTGGTTCAGAGTTCTGGTGCTGACTGAGAGTGAGTATTAGAGTGGCACACAATTGTATTTATACAGGACATTGCCTTAGTTATCAAAGTGACCAATATTGTGTGTGGCAATTCATGCATTTAGTGAATTAGATTCATGATATTTTATTTTCGAAGTGACACTGTCAAGTCACTGACGGACATTCGTTCAGTTACATAAGAAAACATAGTTTTAATTTGCTATGATGTTCCCAGCACTGACGGATGCTGAGTACACATTTGGCAAAGCCACTTTCGAGGAAAAACAAATCAAAGGGCCTCATGCTGTTCTCCATGTGCGGCAGGATGTTTCCTCCTTCCCGTGTCTGATCCCAGAGGTATCCCATGGAGTCACCACCACCCTGCTTTTGGTGACTTTACACCTCCCACTACTTCTATAACTACTACTACTACTTTTATTAATAATAATGATAATAATAATAATAATAATAATAATAATAATAATAATACAAATAAATAGTATTTAATGGTGCCTTTCATGACAAAGAGGTTCACCTTACATCACACAAGATCAATACAAACATGCAATAATCATCAATTAAACATACAATAAGAAAACATACACATGCAATAGTCCAAACAGACACTACAATAAGCAACAGGGTATAGCTCAGCAATAAGTTAAATCCTTATTTTAAACTAAAATGCCGTTAATCCCGTTAGAGTACGCTAGTAAAACAAAAAAGGTGGGTTTTAACATCAGTTTTGAATTATGTCCAGGGCGCCCATGTGAGTGATCAGTCTTTATAAGTCACTTTATAAGTGAATAGCGTAGTTATTAGGTAAGATGATGATCTCTTTAAGGGCAGACTAAATGATCCTGTGGTAGTTAGTGGCTTGAGAATGAGGCTGGGTGGGCACAGAGGAGACATGAGGGGTCATGAAATCAATGGCCCCTGCGTGGTGGACAAACAACCAGAATAGAAGCACAAAGCCCTTCCATTGATTCCTGCTTCCTCTGCACGGTGATGGTAATGACCAAGTTTCCCCTGGCTCTTCCTCTCTATCACCCTTACGTGATCCCCCCCCCCCCCCCCCCCCCCCCCCGAATTTCCATCCAAGCTGGACAGACGAGGCCTGGACGAGTGTGTCGAGCGAACCGGCTGTCTATGCCCCCTGAGCTGAGTAGGGCGGCCCTCGCGACAACACTGCCTCACATTCCTCATAAATCCACTGTGGACTTAAATTGCCTCGCCTCAGGGAAAAGGGCCACAATGCATTTGGCATTCAAGAATGATGGATGGCCCTCGCAGTCTTCCAGATCCGACGAGTTATTGAGCTTTCCCTAGTGCAAGTTTGCATGGAATTTGCCTTTGCTGGAGGAAGATGGAAGCTATTTCCAAAATTGAAACTGTGGCACATCAGGGAAATAAATAAAGCGTCACCACGCATTTGTTTGAAACCATAACACAGCTCTGAAAGCATGGCAACAAAAAAAAATGAAAAGGAAATGTGGCCAATTATGGTAGTTTGACACAAACCGTACATGCCACCGGACAGAGGAAGATTGGCTAAATGCAAAACAGTTAGTGAAGGCAGCGGGCCCTTATGCTTTGTCTGATAGTAAAGTTGCACAGACAGGACTGGACCCTTTTAAGGCTACCTAATCGAGATTTTGTCTTCCTGCTGGAGACAGTAATGAATGGAAATGTCCAAGACTCTCCCGGCCCCGGAGTGCACCGTCGGGGAGCGAGGCTAGGCTACGCTCTGTAGATGGGTCTTTATTAGGATTCAATTACATTAACCAAATGAAAGGGAAAAGATCAGTCTAGCACGCATTAGATCTACAGTTGCTCTGTCCCCTGCCTGTGTGCCTGCCCATTCTCTGTCCTCTCCTGTGTGCCTGCCCATTCTCTGCTTGTCCTTCCTGCTCCACCGCAGCCGCTTCGGTAATGTGTGTGCGCCACTGCCTCTGGGAAATCAGGTTTGAGGTGCATTATACCTCTGCATGCCTTGGCTTGAGAGTGGACCACTTTACATTACATGCTGCTGCCAGCCACTGACCGCACAAAGTCTAAGTAAATCAGTGTGACAATAACTGAATTGGAATGGTCAGGTTCAGGGAGCATTTCAGGAGAATGAATAGAAAAGTGCCATTTCAAACAAATGCCCCTACCTTGATGAATGGGCCGTTTGGCGTTATGTTCGAAGGGTGTTTAATGGACATCTTATACCACGGCTGAGTTGAATTTCCTATTTTGATGCGTTTGTTAGAATGTAAGTTAACTTTTGATATTTGCACACCTATGAAGTAGTTCCAGTCAGCATCACGTCGTGGCCATATTACCACCTCAATAGGGCATGGGGTTTGTTGTTATTTATATTTTTATTGTAGTATTTATAACTAAACAGAAGTGAAAGAATGTTTATACAAATCCATGAGCCCCTGAATTTATATTAAAAAAAGAAAAATTTAAAATTAAAAGTCTTTGACAGAGTGGTGAAGTTTATGTGGGTTCTATGGCTTACAAAATTATGAATGAACAAACAGTCACTCTCCCTTTTTGGAAGTAGGTCAGCACCTGGAAAATTTCCCATGAAGTTATATGGCTGAACACCACTTGGACATTGGACTCACAGCACAGAAAGGATGACTCCCACACATTGTCATCAACCTCTCTAGAGTTGGACAGTATAGCTGAAGATGCTAACTAAATGAAATGAATGAAATTCATTCAATTCAGAGTATTTTGAGTGAGGACACTGGCTTTGATCGGAAATGAATAATAAAAAAAAACATTCACTACAACCACATTTGGCAAGACTTAGAGAATAAAGACAGAGAGGAAAACAGGGAAGAGAGGAACAGAACGAATTGAGAAAGGAAGATGTCTGAAGTCACCTAATGACAGCAGTGGAGCCAGGCGCATGATGATGGCTGAATTAAACAGTTATTTAATTTAGCAGTGCAGAAGTGCAGTCAGGCAGATATAGTTACCTTTCGGTGACCCGTAATAGCATCATATTTCAAGGCCTAATTTGAGCATACAACACTTAGGGTATAGATTCACTGTACCATTTTTTGCTGACATAAACAGTTACATAAATACAAGGGCGTAGGTTTGGTCTCAGCATTGGTAGGGACACTGCCCGGCAGACCCCCCCACCCCCACCATAAATTGAAAAATGTAGTTGATGTTATATTTAACAGGCAAACTTTATTAGAATATATTAACATTTGTGTACTTACTTGTGGAACTTGGAACTGATTTAAACATAATAAGAATAATAAACCCTTAGTTTAAATAAAAAACTAAACGTTCTCCACATTTCTTGACATCACATGTTTTTGTTGTCCTTTTTGGATATCCCAAACATGAGTAAGACCTCATCTCAAGCCCTGATGGTCCAGCTGCTTCTTCCTCAACCTGCACTGGATTTCTTAGTTTCCTGAATGCATTTCAAAATATTGCCTTAATGAACAAAATGACCTAATGATAAGTACATGCAGTGCATTTGTTTGTTCTGAAATTAATTTGTATTTTGTAATATGTGGGTAAATGGTTAAGGTTTTATGGAGCTGTACTAAACCTACATCATCTGGATTGCAGTGCAATGAAATAATGTAGTCATGAATTATATGCTACATACATTTGGGCATCCCAATTTATTGCACCTTTTTACTACCTTCAAGTATAACATGTATTCTCAAAATAGCCAGTGTGATTGATTACATTCATGGGTACAATTGTCTAAACAGGGTAGGGTAGCTTATCCTTCTGGCTTCAACAAGACGAGATGTAATGCAAGCTAAAGTTTCATGCCCTACACACTAACAACTTTCAAAACATCTTTCCATTGTACAATGGGTGGCGATTTAGGGTTAGCAGCTTCGCAATGTGGGTAGTTTTCCGACTAGCTAACTAACAGTGACCTGGGCTTTTTGATAGCTCTATGGGTGGAAAAAAACTTCTGGCATCTATTTTCTTTTTAGGTGGCTTTTCAGAGCACAAAAGGGTCAAAATATCAATGCTGAGACCAAACGAAATACTGATATGAGGCGTTATTATTTCCTGGCGAATTTAGTAGCTTACCGTACCTACTAGCAGCACTCTTTCAGGATTCACGTAGTGTTTCTGACTGTCACTTCAGCCAATTAAATGACAGCATCTTGTCTCACAGGCGCATTGGAAAACTTAGAAATGTATTTCTAACTCTTCTGGGCGACGAACATTGTATTGATAATAATACGAATGAGTTTGCAAATATATTGTGCAAAATAATTTTCTCAAATTAACAAAATATTGGTAGGGACTTTTTTGTCTTTCCCAAACTTTGGTCGTGACTAGTCCCTACCAACCCTACGCCCTTGCATAAATATGTAACTTACTTTGAATAACAAATATGGTTTTCATTCTGACAGACATGATTTCAAAATGTGGCGTACCAAATTCCAGGAAAATGTTTGCTGCACTCTGAAATTAACTGCCAAGTCATCATGGGATATCATAGCAAAGCAGGGTTTCTGCCCTGTATGATTTACTTCCTAGATACAATCAATTTCTCAGATCTGACACAACATCTCACACCTATTTTTTGTTGTCTATAGCACCATGCACATGTTTTGTCAGTTGTGAAAGTTGGTGTGAAGAATGCTTGTGGGAAGGAAGACAATTGATTGCAGAGGGACTCAAAGACCTTGGATGTTTCCCACATGTTAGACCTCTTACAGTTTTCACTTCTCTTGCCAGTCAGAAACAATACCTGCCATCCACCCCATGGTAGCCTGCTTTTGGACCGCCACTGCTGAGCTCTAGTGAAGTTATTGCAGACAGCTGCCAGCCTGTAATTTGGTCTGCACTTCCACTAGGAAATGTCATTTCCCCCTCAAGTCACACAAGGGTCCTGTCTGTTGAAATTTACATTTCCCTCAGGCAGCAGCGAGGCTGGCCCAGCTTGTTAAAAAAGGACTCTCAGTCAGTCTAAAGACCAATGCCAGTTACGCAAAGTCCAGCACGTATGGCAGAGCTTACATGAAGGGAAAGACTTGAGAAAAGCCCGACAAGCCACACACTCTGCAACGCACCAGGGAAATGATGTCTGGGAGGACAGAAGCTGCACTGTGTGACAGTGACATATTCAGTGACAATATTTCTCTTCTAGGGGAACATTGGGTGGTATAAATAGATTTTCAGAGGATTCGAATTTGTCTTTTAGCTGGTCTTTAACTTGCCGTACCCCAGCGGGCATGTCAGGTTCAATTTTCCTCAGAAAAAAAAAGCTCATGGACTGATGATGCACATCTCCACAGTAGTAACTCTGGTCTTTCCTTTGACCTCATGCTCTCGCTCTAGCTTGCCAGTGTGGCCTGGCCTTTTCCTAGATAATGGAAGTATATCCCCCAGACCTATATATACACTATAAGGTAGAGTCTGAGAGAGACGAGAGAAACTGTGACGTGGGTGAAACGGGTGGTTTTTTTATTTGTGTTTCTACCTGCTGAAGGCATAAAATGGCAAATGATTCATTAATGCTGCCGCCCATTAGAAATATGAACTGTTTGGCTGGGGCTAAGCCTTGAAGTTGGATATATATTTCCTCATTAGAATCTACAGATGACTAATGGCCTGCATCAATGTGAGAAAAAGTCTTCAGTTGAGCTCATTTTGGCTCATTTACGGGTGCAGACAGGGAGAAGCTAATAAACACCAGCAAGCAGTTCTTAGCTAAATTATTTATGGTGATAACTTGGCTGGCAAATGCATATGTCTGAGCCCATGACTAACAGCACAGAGGAGGACAACAAATACAAAAGCGACACTAAATGGGAAAAAACCCTCCATCTATCAGAGTGAAGGAGAGACTTATGCGCCACCACTGAAGTGCCAGACAGAAGTGAGATTTGAGCTTTATCAAATGCCAGCGCTCTCAAGTTGTTTTATTACAGGATTTTGCCAAGGCTTTGAATTGATCGCACAACACGGATCTGTAAGCAGCTTCAATAAAAATGGTGCTTGTCAGGGTCACACTTCTGTCAACAGCAAATAGTCTCGTCTGATTTATAGACCACAGAGGTGAGCGCAGCCATAGAGAACAGAAACAAATTCAATTTATGGCCGTCGCACCGAGGATATTTTTGTATTTAACCAGTTAATTTAGCTTGATCTCGCCACTTGATTGCCTAATTAAGTGAATATGGGAAAAGTTAATGTCAAAGCCAACCACTCTGTGTTTGGCTGACAAAACACTAATGACCTGCTCTAACATAGCAAGGAAAGGTTAATGGCTTTGCAACTCAAATTATAACTGAGATAATGCAAGGAGACATGCTGTTTTGGTGACGTAGCAGAGGAGAGGCCATGGAGATGATGGGTATAGTCTTTGTTTACATTGTGTAGTATCTCCATTCCTCTAAGAGTACACAACCCTTAGTGAAGAAAACGAAAGTACTCTTTTAACAGACGCAAAAGACATGTATATGCAGGCAAGCTGTACACTGCAAAATATCTGTAAATGTTTCTAGACTAATTGATTTAGTTGTTTGATGGATTGATGACCTTCAACTTATTTCCAATGGCATACCACACAATAAACTGAATGGCACCAGCTTCCGGCTATATTTGATATTACATGTTGTGTCTGCTAGGGTGTCTACTCTGTCTATAATTAATGTCTCCTGGGGACTCCTAAGCCAGAAAGGTGGAGGTGGAGGCCATTTAAAGAGCAGTTGTCTGCCTGTTGTTGGTACAGCTTATCAGACAGTCTCTGAAGTGAGAGGACTGTCACATTATCAGTGTCCTTTTTCCAGAGTCCCTCGCCAGGTTTTAACTCATGGAGTTTTCTGTGCCAGGAAAGCCTGTTGGCATGGAAACCGTCCTCCCCCGGATTTCAGCCAGAGGTGTAGACATAAATGCGAATCCTGCTGCTAAGGGCTAATCAGTTGCATTGTTCAATGAGTTGCCAGGCAGTGATCCGACACGCCTGTGCTGTGTGCAGTGGCAGAGAACACTGCTATGTCTGGCAAATGTCGGCTGCACCAACTGGATCAATCAATCTGCCGCTCAATAACTTCCCCTCCCCTCACTTCTGCTACATTACTCCCTACTGTACGCCTTTGACAACGTGTTCTAAAGGCTGTCCCTGTTTGACTGAGCTAAACAGTTTTTTTTCTTCAGGTCTGAGTGACAAGCCTAAAGAACTGCTTTAATTTGTTTAAGTATAGCATAGAGGAGAGATATAGTATAGGATAGGCCTATCAGAAGTTAAATATACTGTACTTCAGACTATATCCGTAACAAATGCAATGTAGAATCAATGAAGGGTATCAGTAGGAAATGACCATGCTATAGCAACTTGTATTATCAATGTGTTAATGATTTCCCTCCAGCTCTTTCCTACCAGCTTAACTTCCGTTGTGCTCTGTAGTTTTACCATGACCCACTAACGTCGTACTTTGTTTATGACCAAAAGTATTCACCTCAGCCATCACTTATTTGCAATGTTAATTACTATAGCAAAGGAACCTGATTATCATTAACGTCATTAGCATCACCAGAATTGTGGAGCCAACCAGAGTAGTGATATTACAGCACTGTTCATACACAAATGACATATGAGACTCTATGGAACTAAATGAAATTCTTCAAATGAAATTCTTAAGAGAGTGGTTTAAATGTACTTTGATGTATCCATGTTGTCTAGGTAACACCATGAAAATGGCAGTCTCTGTCCCTAGACGTTTTTTTAATGGTTATTGTTCAAATAGCAGATTTAATCACATAGCAGATAATAATGACTTTTGCACTCTAATGGCTGCTGGCCTCTCATTTTATTATATTTTATGTAAGGATTTAGCTGAGATTCTCCAGATTCCATTTCAGAGTTACAAGGGCTATTCAGATTTCCTGTTTATATATCCAGTATGTAAAATCTTCTTATTTACCTACTGTCAGGATTCTCTTATGTGTTTTATGTGTGACATACCTCAATGATGCACACTGCCATACAGTCACATATTATCAGTACATGAACCATTGAAAGTGCACTAAATTAACACTTGTTTTAGGGCCATTTCATTTGACCCCATAGTTTCTTATCTAACATTCTCATCTTAAAGGACTCGCATGAATGTTGACATCTTCAATCATTGTTCAGGAAAGCTGTTGAATTGTGAATGGTTCCGTTTCCTTTGCAGTGGAACGCAGACAGCCAAGAAACACTGATTGGACTCCCTCAGGTGGGAAATAATCTCTTGTAGTTATGTGCCTCTCCTGACACAGCAGGAAACAGTGTATGAAATAGGACCACCTGAATATTCTTTCCTTTCAAACATGAGCTTCTTTGACTCAAGCAGTAACATGGCATACGTGTTCTGCGCATGTAGCACACAACATAGAACTGTGATTGTGAACAAAAGTGGATGACCGTTATAAAATGAGTAAAACATAGATGAATGGTTGATTGGAATGTGAACCCTTATTAATGGTGTTAATTAAAGGGTAAACAGTATTTTCACACCCATTACATAAGCACTCAGAAGCATTCATAATGTCTTGAACAAACATTCCATAGCTTAACTCCCGTCGGCATCCTCAGATTCATTAGAGTTTATTGCATATGATATTTCACATTTGTCAATGCGCCTATGGACATATTTTATTTATTTAAGGACCCATTCTCACGTCCACAGTCTTCTTTCTGTGCACTCCAGCTGTACTGCAACAGCCACCTCCGATTGGCCCCTCTTGTGACCCCCCTGGTGATATTTTTAACAGCTTGTTCGGAATGTTCTGCCATTAATGACAATAGCAGACACTCAGCTTCCTTTAGCTACGGCAAACAAAAACAAGTCACTTACCCCCCCCCCAGCCCCCCACAAACACACACATACACACACCCACACATACTACCCCCCACCCCCCAACCCGCCTCCAAAACGAGGTAATGACTGGCTGGGGCTGCAGCAGCGCGCCTGGGAGAAGCAGTGGTGGTGGCTGAGGTGAAAGGCACATGTTGACCTGCTCTGCTGAATGCCAATTTGATTGCACGTAAATGTCAAGAGCTTCCCGGCTATAACCGTATAACTGGAGGACCTGCGCGGCACAAAAGTTAAACTGATCTTATGTAACAGTTGATTTATGTTCCTGCATTGATGCACCTCTGGGAGTACAGCGACGCCAAGACCCAGCACAAGGCCAGCCATGTACAACAAAGCCCGAGTGTGGCCTTTTGATAAATCACAGACAGTATCAGCACAGCTCAGATCCAATGAAGCGTCAAGCTCTCAGAAAGTGTCAGGCAGGTCCACGATCCTGGTAAATAACACACTGAAATAAATGTTGCTATCGTTCAGAGAACTATCCTCACTTTTGAGGATTGTGAAGCAACTGTACCTCAGGGCGTGTTGTGTAAAATGGGTTGTTGTGCCTTCTTTTTTCAGTCTGGCTGGAGGAGCTGTGGATGTGCCAAAACTATTTGGCTAGCACTGGACTTCCCACAAATTTTCAAAAGAAACGGAGCGCTGACTCAGTTCAAGAAAACAGAGCTGGTGTGATATAGGATGGGGGAGCCAAGCTATCAAACTAAAACCCATGAGAGAGCAGCAAGAAGTGACAGGAAGGCAAAGCAGCAGCGGCAGCTACCTCCTGCCTCCTATTTCATTTCCAAGAAACGAGAGGATGCGCATGTCTGCACTCCACAATGTATGACGATGCGGTCATGCTACATGTATTTTTATTATGTGAGGAGTGAGAAAAAAAACAAAAACTGTGAACGTTTATCATAAATGTCATTTTGATTCAGGGCCCCCTGCAAACCAACTTTAATATTTGACTCGTAAATATTCAAAAGGCGCCTTGAGAGCTGTAATTCATATTAATACAAAGGAGAGCTTCACCTCACGTACAGAAGGCCCACCAACGAGGCCCACCTACACAAGCAGAATTTACATATTTAATTTTAATCTGAGGACTCTCTGACAAATGATTAATGACCATTCAAAAGGTTATTATTAATTGAAGCAGATACGTAGGGGGGGGGGGGGCTGTCCCCCCTGATATTGTTGGTCTTTTTAAATGGCTTATCGTGTATTTCTGTAAACTATACAGCGCAATCTCCCAGGGCAAACTAATTTAATGAACCAACAGGTTATTAACATTTTCAATGGAACAGCATTTATCATAGGAAAAGTCATTACAGAATGTTCCAGTGGTTCTGTGCAGTGGGTTGACACGGCTCTCATTGCGCTAAATGAAATAAAAGAGGTTAGACAGGGAGATAAAAGTGATTGCATCAGAGTCTTATGAAACATGAATTAATATATTTGTCCATTGTTATATGGTTTGTGATTCAAATAGGATTTTCAAAACAGATATCTCCATTGCAATGAGCAATCTTCCTCTGATTCTGTAGAGAAATGAAAATGTATAGTGGTGGTTATCCATTAATCATAAAAAAAAAACATAAAGACAATAGAAGGCAAAGATCTTGAGTTTGGCATCACATTTGACAAAGCATTACATTAAACAAGAAATGACTCATTACCAAAGGAGAACAAGTATTACTGCGTGTAATTATTTTCAAACTGCCTGCCAAAGGAGACTTGGGTTCAATCTGTGAGATACAGGAAATGGCCCATGCTGCATGCTAACTTCCTCAGGTGAGGCAATTCATGTTTTGAATTATGACTTTGAATAATGCTGCAGGCCATGGGTCTTGCTTTTTTTTACTGCAGACTTTTTTTTTTTTACTTAAGTTCCAACTTCCGGTTTCAATACGGATCCCATAGGAAATACTTATCCTCTACCTACACCATCCTCAAATTCATTTTGATAGAATATGGTCATGTGAAGGACAGACCTGTGTCTGTCCCACTAGCCATCCAGGATATGCCCAATGTAGTTCTGTGTTCCAGGCTGAACACCCTGCAAAAATGGAAGAAAAGCTGAAGGAAGATGCTGGGATTTTTTGTTGTTGTATACTTTCTAAACACTACTTCTGCTGGTTTCCCGAGATGGCAGAACACAAGATCCACTCTTCCACCCACTTAATATACTCTAATCAGCATATTTCTAAAGTTGCAGCCCATAGTAGTGCAGAACTAGCGATTATCAACAAGGTCAACTGCTACACTTATGTTGATGTAAGCAGAGTTGTTATAAGGGAGACAAATCACTGAAGGCAAACAAATGAGGAACAAGAATGGGAGCATTCAGAGAATGCAAACCTCTGCCTTGTGACCTTGACCTTTGACCTTGACATGACCTTTGACCTTGACATCTGAAAATCTAATCAATTATTGCCATTATATTACCCAATCTCCCCACAAAGTTTGATGGAAATCAGTCCATGCGTTTCTGCGTAATCCTGCTGACAGACAAACAAACATACAGGGGCGAAAACATAACCTCCTTGGCGGATCAGTGGGGATTCTGTAGTGCTAAATGTGGTGGATTTGTAACAGGAAGAACTACTCTGCATTATGAACATGTCATCCAGGTAGCTACCTAGCTAGCTAGCTGACACGTTACCCACTAGTCAGGCTTTTGAAGGCTTAATGTGATTAATATTAGCTTTTAAGCATCACTAACTTGGCAACAGAAACACCAAAACTACAGTGTTTTACACTTATCAAAAATGTTGTCAAATTATTAACTTTGTTTTCAACGTTGTACATATTTTCAAGCTTGTTTTTGCATCAAAAGGTTTGCTTACTTTATTATGACTTTTTAAAATGAGGAAACGGTAGGGCAGCAAAACAAGTAAATAGTATGTGTTTTGTGACATAACTGCTACCTGAATCCTATCGACCAATTGAAATGCTGTGGTAGCAGTTGGATTGACCAATAAAAATACAGAAGATCACATGGTCTGTAGTGACCATGGGTTTCTACTTTGGTTTCTTCAACTTGGCTACCCTACCTTTAATAATGCAATGCCATAACTTAGCCACTTATGGGGCAGGTTGTCACAAGTACACATTCTCAAATGTTGTATGACAATACAATGAATACGAAATATGTGCCCAAAACATAGGTCTTTCATTAAGTACAACATTTTCGCCATTATCTAATTTTTTCATGATAAAATGTTTTTTCCTTTTGCATGTTTGTATGTATCTGCTTGCTTCTGATTCTCTCTTCTCTTCATCTCTTTCTTCCCCTTGATGTTTTTCTCTGTTTTTCAATAGATAAAGATAGATAGGTAGATGGTAGATGGTAGATGGTAGATAAATTGCCATATTTTTTCTAGTTAGAACCAGACAGCTTGTCAGTTGTCCTTTTTCTGTAGTTAAAAATGAATTAGACTGGATTGTATGGATTTGTATTTCCACAGCGCTGGTTGTTCTGATGGTGTCAGAGGCTGGTAATCAAACCTTTCTGAGTTCATCTCCTGGCAGTGGAGGAACAAAGAGAGTGTGAGCTTGATCTGATGTATTTCAAAAAGAGTGTGGCTCATATGTCCAAAAACTAGAAACATGGCTTAATGGTGTAAATTAGCTCTAGATGCGATGTTGTGCTTCCCTGTGCACCTCTAATATGTTCATAAAAGTCCACATGTCCCCCCCACCCCCCCCCCCCCAAAAAAAATTGGCAATAGATTTTGCAACCTTTTCCAGGACTTTGCTTTTAATCATTATAGCATATTTCGAAGAAAAAAAAATGCTTTTAAAAAGCTTTTTAAAAAAGAAAAGGATTTAAATGTGTCCTCCACAGCCATCAGGTTATTCCGTATTTCATTATAAACCAAGATAATTTAACCTCAATGTTTAGCCTAGTAGTTCTAGGCCAGTGTTTCATTCTTGTTGGTTAGTGCAGGTTACATGGCAGAAGAGTGACCTCTCCCGGGTGATGTTTGTACCATGCAAGTATGTCTTTGAAACTAAATAAGGTTCAGGATTGCCCTGCACATTTAATTAGTTTAATCGGTGCGGATTTTGTCGGTAGTATCAAATACAAGTTTTGTCGGTAGTATCAAATACAAAATATAATGTTGAAGTTAGTATTACTTTGGTACAATCATGTAGAGTAGGCTATATGTGTAGGCATGTGGAATTTTCCCTGTTGACGAGACCAGAACTGCTGGTACTGGTTTACAAAATCCCGGAAATGAATGTTTTCAAACGGAGGTGATCTCAGCTTGCAAGAGCTCTAGCCACAGCAGCAGTAATGTAAACACTGAAATGACGGCTAGTACTGACTCTTGACGTTAATTTTAGCTGCGCAGAAGCTCGTTAGGATTTTTGATTCGGTTCGTTGAAGTGCGCATGGACATTTGCCCAATTTACTGTGCTGTGAAGATCATAGTAACCTACGTATGTATCTCTTTCAAAGGGAAAAAACACATTATGCACGTTAAAGGAACTAGGGCCAGATAGGAGCTGCTTGCTAGCAAGTGATTTAGCATAACAGCTAATGTCAGTTAGCTGATGTCTGCTTCCTATTTACGACCACGAAGTTATCTGTCACTTAGTATGTGTCAGGCCTATGCAACTGTACGTTTAGGCTTAAAACCCTAGCTACTTTTACGGATGTGCAGATTAGCCCAAACGTGTACCAGATAAGCCTCAATGTGCTTTAAGCTTGGAGTTGACAATCTATCTATCAATACCACAAACAGCTGTCACGAACCTTGTCAAACATTGCAACAGCCGCAGACACCATTCGCGGTAGTTGTTGTAAATAGCCATCAAGCCAGATAATCGTTGGTTGTTTTAGTTTCATCTGTACTGTGAACATTTATGTGCAGTAGTCGTATAATAATTGGTAACCTATAACATCCTTGTTGTAAAATTGCAATTGCGCCTCCATACAGTAGTTTACACTTTCTTTTTTTCTTTTTTGAGGAGCACCATAAACTAGCTTACCAGTAGGCAGACCTACGTGCCATTGCCCTAGTGACTAAAATGTTGTTGTGAAATAAGGCCATGCCCTTTATGTGTTTGGTTGCATGTAGTCAATTCTATGTACATCTATGTACATACTTTTTTTTAATCGTCAGGTGGTAATGTTAACATCATTTTAATAGGAGTGGCTGGCTAAACCTTTTATTTGCCTCATTATTGAATAATCAAAAATGTTATGTTCCCACTACTGTCAGTTTGTTTGTTGGTTGGTTGATTGATTGCTGGTTTGTTTGTTTGTTTGTTAGTTATCAGCGTTACGCAACTGGACTGGTTTTCATAAAACCTGGTGTCAAAGTGCAGTATGGGCCCAGGAAAACCCAATAGAAGTTTGCAGCGAGTCTGACTCAATGGACTCACGAATTTAGTTTCGCTTTCTCTAACATTGCTTCATTGGCCATTAGTTTCTATTTTGCTAACATAGCGAGATACAGCTTTTTTTTAAGCACTTGGCCTTGGAGGTATGCACTCTACTGAGTGCCATTCTAGTTCTGAAAATGAAACAAAAGTTCAATGAATTAATGTGAACCTGAACTATGAACTATTTAAGGAGCTGATTGCATTTGTTATCACATCAGATTAAAATCCTCTCTCTCTGTCTCTCTTTTCACACACAGATAACCCACTGCATAAGTGAGGACATGCGATAATGTGAGCCGGAACCTTCAGGTGACATCACCAGCAGACATGGCAGAGGATGGGAAGATGAGGCCAGTGGGGGGATCAGCGATGGTCGGCCCGTCTCGGTCCTGCGCTCGCCAGAAATACCACAGCAGCGGCCATTCCCAGGGCCTGCTGGACGGCCTCCTGGCGTTGAGGCAGGATGGCAGTCTGTTTGACGTGGTGCTCCTCGTCGAGGGCAAGCCCATCCAGGCCCATCGGATCCTGCTGGCAGCTTCCTGCGACTATTTCAGGTTTGGGACTGCATGAACGTGACTTTTGCCCCTGTTTCCCCACTACTTGGTTTGTGCCAGGTTGGCTATATTTGTGTTGATCAAAGGGCTTAGTACTTTGTACAGGCAGGAAATGGTGTCTGCCCATTTGAGAACATGTCATTAAAGGTGACCAGCAGTGTTCTGCGTGTTGCAAGCAGATAGCATAAATATTCTAGCTTGGTGTTGCCATCCCACATATTTTGCATTGTGGTCTGGAAACAGTCAGTTGGGATTTGGAAAATTTAGGGCATCTGTTATAGACATCGAACAAAATTATGAAAGCAATTATATTAAGTCCTAGCACATTTAAACTGAACCCTTGTAGAAATGTTTCTTTTTGCTATTTGTTACACTAGGACTGTGTCAAGCACTGTTCGTTCAGCGTATTCCATGCCTTTTCAATGGGTATGGGGCCAGCATGTGGGATTTAATTCAATGTCATGACTTTACTTCTACCTGCTCTGTGTGTTTGTGTAGGGGAATGTTTGCAGGGGGCCTCAGAGAGATGCAGCAGACAGAGATCACGGTGCATGGTGTGAGCTTCTTGGCCATGACCAAACTATTGGACTTCATCTACACTTCCGAGCTGGAGCTGGACCTGGACAATGTGCAAGAAGTGCTCTCTGCTGCCACCCTATTGCAGGTCCCCTGCTTTATACTGTGTAGCTGGCACTTAATGTGATGATGCAGGATAGAGCAGGGAATGCAGAATTATGGCCATGATGCCCTTGGAGAATACATATGTGCATTTATAAGACGTATTACAAAATCAGGTGTGGAAAATGGAAATGTTAAACCGATGCCATCTTTTAGATGCCTACAAATCACATTTGTATTACTTGTCATAGATCTACAGTAGTGAAGTATCTTGTTTGAGGTGGAGTGTGTCTTAGCTTTTTGTGCTTTTGTGTGTGTGTGTGTGTGTGTGTGTGTGTTTGTGTGTGTGTGTGTGTGTGTGTGTACATTTTAGGTTCAGGAGGTGATCCGCTTCTGCTGCGACTTCCTCTTCTCCTGGCTGGACAACGACAACCTCCTGGAGGTGGAGAAGCTGGCTGACGTGTATGGCCTGGACCAGCTGTGCAACAAGGTGCATACCTACCTCCTCAAGAACATCCGCACTCTCTCACGCTTGCCCACCTACCGCCAGCTGCCCCCAGATAAGGTGTTCAGCGTCCTGAACAGCGACGAGCTGGAGGTGGAGTCTGAGAACGAGGTGTACGAGGCCGCGCTGCACTACCACTACACCCCAGAGCAGGTGGAGAAGGACCAGGTTTGTCTACAGGTGAGAGCACCCAAGAGCTGCCCCCTGGCCCAGTCTGTGGTCAGCTGTTTTCAATACACCTTTAGAGGACTCTTCTGGTTATCTGGTAACCGGATTGGGAATATGGTTGTTTCAGTAAGACAGCTGTTTTGTTCTAGTGAATATTTAATATTTTTTTGTAAACCTGGCATAAAGTTATCCCATGATTGATTATTTACTGTTGAAGACTTTTGATGTATATGTCTGAACCTGAATAAATAACAAAGGCCTATCAATCAATGTTGTTGATAAGAACCTGTGTGAATCTGAACTCATTTGTGTGTGTTGTGTTTTTCCACGTATCTCTGTGCACGTGAAATCTACAGGACCCCCTGAGGATGCTGGAGGCAGTGCGCTTCTGCCTGATGGAGCGGGACGTGCTGCAGCGCCTCTGTGGCCGTCTGCACGAATGCCCACTGCGCCAGGCGGTAGCCGACGCCCTGCACTACCACAGCCAGGAGCTGTGGCAGCCGGTCATGCAAAGCCCGCTCACACAGCCGCGCTCCACTTTTAACTGTGTGTTGGCCTTCGGTGGCATGTTCTCCTCGGGCGCGCTCGACGACAACGAGGAGCGCTTCCAGGTCTACCACCCCAGCTGGTCGGAGTGGCGCAGCCTGCCGGCCGAGAGGTCGCCTCGCATGTCCAACATGGGCATCGCCGTGCTCAACAACTTCATCTACCTGGTGGGCGGCGACAAAAACACCAGCGGGTTCCGTGCCGAGACCCGCTGCTGGAGGTGAGTCCCTTGCTGCTGCGTGCTTCCATAACTAATTTGTGAGAAACTTTGAAGCAGCACTCAGAACATTATTACCGTAATTTCCTGACTATTAACCGCAGTTCATACATTTCTGCAGCTCTGTGATTAATACTCGGTGGGTTTTGTACACAGGAATGCCCACCTGTTAGTTAGTAACGGCAGTTGATGGCAGTAACTCTGCCATTCACTCAATTCGGATAGATGACACATTTTAATTTCATACTCAGTCACATTCAGTCTTCCATAATGATAGAGTAAGGCATGTCTTATTCCTACAAGACTGTATTTAATGCGATGCTATGGAGCGCGGACCTCTGCAAGAGGTGTGCAAGGTCTCATGGCAGTTAACCTGGCTTTGAAGTAACGTAGTTATCTCTAGTTTAGGGAACCGTCTTAACAGTTCGTCATTTGCTAGCGTGTGTAATATAAACTAATTTTGATATGAAGTGAATATGAACTTGTGTTAATATGAAGTGAATAAGAACTTGTGTTAATATGAAGTGAATATGAACTGAACTGTGGTAACATAAAGCTGCACAGCCACCGATTTTTTTTTACCTATCATAGCTTTTTAACATACTGAGCTTTTTCTAGCTTAAGAAACCATCTTAACATTTGGCAGTTGCTAGCGTGGCATGAACTCATGTTAATATGTGTGAATATGAACTTCATATGAAACTGCACAGGCACCCTGAGTTTTTTTAAGTTAAGTCGAGAAGACTATAAGATCAGCTAAATAACTACCTATAATTGTATGCAAATGGAAGTCTTTCGTTATTAATCCTGAGATAAATAATGGGACTTTAGTGGAGCAAGGGCTTACTCTGATATCAATGTAATGTTATGTTATGTAATGCGGTGCGTTGATCGTCGAGAAAATAGGGTACTAATGTTCTCAGGTTAGTAAACCTAACCATTACTGTAGCAGTGTGCTTTCAGTGAATCCATTTAGCCTTTTTTACCCCTGCCAATGGAAAAACAACCAATGACATTTGTTTCTTCCTTCAGTAACTGGTCATTTCTAGTCTTTAGAACTGTTGATGTTAAGTTATCAACCATCCAACTGCCCACCAGATATAAAACTTGAACCCATGACAGTGAAACGCTGTGGGGTTTGTTATTGCCATGTTTTACCAGTTGAGCTCTTGGAAAGCCCAGAGGCGTGGCTGCTGGTTAAAACTAAATTTCTGACTCAGAGTGAACATCTGTCATCAGAAAAGCCACCCGATCAATGGCGCATTTGTTGCTCACTCAGAACAGCCCTTCAGGGATTCCCATCTCATTTAGTTTGCCTCTCCTCTTGTCCTCAGGTCAGTGTTCAGTGCTGAAGTGGGTTTCCTGTTGTGGAACTGAAACCTATTTTCTTCCTTAATCATTCTTCAATATCATAAAGTATTGGGATTTTATAATGGGCTGGGAAAACCTAGGGCTACATTGCGGTCGTCGCATCTTGAGTAATTGACTCTGTCATAAATCTGCAACGCTCTCTCCACACAGACACAGCAAGACCAAAGTCCAGCTAAATTGAGTTAGTCAGTGAAATGGAGGATGGTTTACACTCAATTTAACACTGATGAAGTCGTACCAGCGCCTCAGAGGGCTAGAACATTGAGCTTGTGTATACAATCAGCACATCATGTATAGCACTTAATGAGTGTGTCCACATTGTTAGTCTGTGTGCATAACATTGAGTACATAATATTAGATTTTTGTGTTACTGGCTGGTACTGTAAACATAAGTGTAGTGGTTACCCCACTGTCTCCCTCACCTTTGGCCCTGGGCTTGGAGTATAGGGGGGTTATTTCATGGTTAGCAATGCTTGCTAAAATGATGTCATAGTGTTTATTTGTTCACAGTCCATTCCAAAATTGGTTTAGTGTTGATTTAATTATTCTGTTGACAGAGGTCCGGCCAAACTGTCTGTGTGCAGTAAACATCTCGGTTTAAGCTGAACTAGTGTGTGTAAGAAAACAAAGTAGTTTGTGATGTTAACCTACCAAAGTCTTTGATCGCAGTATTTTATTATTTCATTTAGTAAATCAGGACAGTGGATATTATCAGGATATTGATGCTAGTGATATAATATATAATTTACGAGTTTGCAGACTTCATCAATCCCAATGTCTGTGATGAATCCAAAATGCCCAATTCAAAGTCTCACGTACACAGTGGAATCAGGATCAGAAAGACAGAGTTGTCTGTTACAAAGACAACTGGGCACCTCTAAGCGTGTTGAGGTTTTAACGCTCTGACGTTCCTGTTGTAGATACGATCCTCGGCACAACAGCTGGTGCACCATCGAGCCTCTGCAGAAGCAGCATGCAGACCACTTCGTGTGTGTCCTCGACGGCTGTATCTACGCCATCGGGGGTCGCGACTATAGCAATGAGCTGGACTGCGTGGAGCGCTACGACCCGCACAACAATTCGTGGAAATACGTTGCTCCACTGAAACGCGAGGTATGACAGAGAGTTCAACTGGAGAAACACATCTATAGGGAGAGAACTAAACACCCTGTTGACTGGCAGACTCAAAGGGGAGAAGGAGAGAGAGCTTGTAAAAGCTTATTCTTATAAACACTGTTATTCATTGGGGGTTGAATTATGTTCTACAACATATACATATCTCAGCCTGTGAAACTTTAAAATCCATGAATGTTATGTATAAGCAAGAGAACCCAAACCACGATTGACAATGTCAGGAGGGACATTTTCAGATTCATAACAATGTGTTCAATTTTGGTGAATTCTGATGACTTTTCCATGAAGTTAATTTCTTTTGTGCTGTGTTTCTTCCATTCCCCTAATTGGTCACACTGACCGAGCAGCACATTTATTATGAGGTAGAAATCCCCACTGCCCTACACAGGAATAGGAAATCACCTTCATAGAAACATTAACACAAAAATTCTACGGGTGTTTAATATACATCTATACAGTATTGTACTGATGTAATTGTTCTGGAAAGTCCTTTAAATCGTGGTATAAATTATGCCTCCTAGGTCTATGCCCACGCCGGTGCAGTGATTGATGGGAAGATTTATATTGCCTGTGGGCGCAGGGGCTCAGTCTACCTGAAGGAGACTTACTGCTATGACCCTAGCACTGACCAGTGGGTGGAATGTGCAGAGGGACCCGTGGAAAGGGCCTGGCATGGGATGGCAGCTCTCGACGGGAAGGCGTACGTCATCGGAGGCAGCAACGTTGGGTGTGGCTACAGAAGAGACGTGTTCAAGGTTTGTTGTCCACTTCCATGATCATTTCCAAGGTGCTCCTGTTCGTTTTCAAAGCCCTTAGTGGGCAGGCGCCGTCTTAAATCACAGACCTCTTAACCTCTTATTCTACCACCAGGCCCCTCAGGTCGTCTAATTTAGGGCTTCTGGCAATCCCCCGATCTAAACTTAAATCCAGGGGTGACCACGCTTTTGCTGTTGCAGCCCCTTGACTGTGGAACAGCATCCCCCTCTCTATAAGATCCCCCTCCTCTATAAGATCCCCCTCCTCTATTGACTCCTTCAAGTCCAGGCTCAAAACCTATTTTTATTCCTTAGCATTTGGATTCCCCTGATTTTAGTTGATAATTTGTATATTTGCTTTCTGTTCTTTGTGTACATACATGCATACATTGAGTGTGTTGCTTCTGTTTTTCTATTTGATTTGATATTTTATTGTGATTTAATTGTACAGCACTTTGGTCAGCGTGAGTTCAATTTAAATTTGCTTTATAAATACATTTGACTTAACTTGACTTGATTTATGAGAAATAATTTCTAATGGTGCACTTTACACAGTTTTTTACATCATGTAATTGCATCTATGGAAGAGCGGCTAATGAAAAGCTATAAAGCTAACTGGATTGGTTTTAGGTACGCTGGGTCCAACAGTGCGTTATCATGGTGTACTACCTACTCTCATCCTCGCCTCCCTAACACATCATGTCCTTATGGTGTGCAGTGACATCTAAAGCTACGTTTTTTTGTAAAGCAGCTAGGTGCCTGTACCACAGAAAATGCTGTAGACAAGACGTTAGCCTGAATTTAGGACAGTGTACAAAAGTCTGTAGGATACGCACATATTTAGTCATTAAAGGAATGATATGATCGTAACCCCCAATACTGTTGATACTGTGTTGGTAACGTAATTATACTGACAATAAAGATGAATTTATTCCTTACCAGAAGGCTTGATAGCTGAAGTGGATTTAGGTTTAATAAAACTGCCAACAGTTGCACACAGAAGTTACAAATTCAAAGCAAATCATATTAGAAAGTAGTGAAAACATTCAGCACAAAACCAAACACTGAAGGACAAGCACTGAGTGCGGCGGTTGCACAGAGAATGTGAGAGAGAAGATGAGAGAGACAAACACCGGCAACTTTTTTTGGAAGAAACTGGTTATATAACGCAACATCAATATAAACTGTGTTGTATCATCCTATATCTCGCTTGAAAAATATATCTGTGTAACTTATATACCAATATATCGCACAGCAATGGCCTATCTCAGTTCTAACCCAAAAACATTAAGATGTTCAGTTGACCCTGGATCATATATCTCCAGGCCCTGCTTACATTGAAATGGCCATGTTATTTGGAACACTGCGAAATAGTGCTGCAAATCAGGTCACAGGGACAATCGACTGGAGTCATTCTTGCATTGTGAAGTGGAAGTGCTGTATCAGAAATCCGTCTGGAAAGTTCCACATTAGTGTCTGTGTGTCCCCATAGCATGAGTCCTCTAGTGAGACTACCATCGTGTTCTAGCAGTGGAGCAGTATGATCACCCATTCCTTCTAAGATTTGTAATTAGGTAACCTTTAATGCAGTTTACGGAATGAAAGCAGCTCATTTGTTGTGTCTGATCTCTACCTCTAGGTGGCGTGCTACACCCCGCGCTCCGACTCCTGGTCACTGCTGAGCCCGGTGCCTGCGGGGCACGGAGAACCCGGCATTGTCGTGCTGGACAACCGCATCTACATCCTGGGCGGCCGCTCGCACAACAAGGGCAGCCGCATGAAGTACGTGCACGTGTACAACACCGAGGAGGACTGCTGGGAGAGCGGCACGCCACTGGAGGACCGCGTGTCAGGCCTGTCGGCGTGCGTGACGCTGCTGCCGCACACCGTCCTCAACCAGGCCCGCAGCTGGGAGCAGCATGCCAAGGCCTCCTGGGTGGAGGTGGACTGGGACGACTCTGACAACTCCAGTGAGGACTGAGGATGTGACGTGATGGGAATTTGAAAGTACTGGGCATCTCTCTGAGCTCACGCGCCGCAAGAGAGGAGTACAAAGGAAAGACTGCAGCCGTCAAGTCTGAAATCGAGCGGATGGGTGATCAGGTTTTTTTTGTTTTCAGCAAAGATGACATTTGAACCGCTTTGGTTTGGGCCTTTGTGTGACACTTCACTTGTGCGGGAGATTTTAAATGACGCGTCGCATCACAATCGTTGTTCTCACGTTGCAGTTGCACTCATCTGCAGATCAACAGAGTTTGGCTTTAAGAAACGCACAGCTTCACGCTTCTTCAGCTGCAAGGAACCCTGGGTGCTTTTTAGCTCGTCTCTCCTTTTACATTGTTTTTCTTGACTGTGATCGGAATTTGTTTAGCCAGATGTGTTCAGGGTTGGTTGGATCTTCGTCCATCCTCTGTGTGAGTCCCCTACTTTTGCTTCTGGCTCTACTCTGAACTAGCACTAGCAACGGTGCTCTTTATTTCCTTCACCGGTGACGTGGTGAAAACCGTAAAAAACTTTTCTTCATCTGTTGAAATTGATGGCTTTATTAAGGCAACTAAAACGATGTGATTATTAACACCCTAGATGGCAAGATTACCGTGGACACAATTGTGCAAGGGGGATATCATTTTGGCTTCATTATTTAAAGCCTTTAGATCGCGTCCGCTTTTAGATGGTCGTTGTTTTTGACTGTTTCCAATACTGTTGTGTATTCATTAGCCAGCCTTGGCTTGCCATCAGCTAGGCAGCAGTTGGAAAGAGCCATAGATCTTACTACTTTTAGATGGATCAGTTTTTCAATTCAGTTGCGTTTTGAGTTTTGAAAGTGGTTGCATGCAAAAGATGTCTTGGCCAAAGAATTTGTCCAGGACGCCACAAAGATATCAGATTATTGACCCGACAGAACCACTGGGATTACAGATCTGACGCAGCAGTGGTGGTCAAGTGTGATGTGATGCGGCTTTTAGTAGTTTTATAGTGTTTGATATAGATTATAGTTTATAGAGATTGATTCCAAAGAGTTGCTGAGAGTTGCCTATTGGGAGAGCATCTCCCTCATGTTACAGCACCACGTTGGCCACTAGAGGGAGTTAGAGTCACTAAATAGAACTTCAGTTGGAAAACACCCTGTGCATAATGTTTTACTTTCTGTCCACTGTAGGGATTAGTTATGGGCTAATGCAACATTTTAAGCACTTTAAAAACATTCAAATTAAGCAGATTAGGTCATTTATGTCACTCCATTGTGCCTTGTTTCGCATGTTATGTAGGGGCAATTGTTCTTGGTTTTAGAGTTTAACACAGTTTTAAACACGCAAGTTGGGGAAGGTGTCCCATGGCTTCTTAATCCCCATCACTGTGTCATGAGCGCCTGTGGTTAAACCTATAGTTTAGGTTAGGTTGATTTCAATAGCGGTGTCATCAGGAAATTTCACAACTGTCACTACAGGTTGACTTTTATGCTTTTAAATTTAAACCTGGCTGATACTACATCCATAACAGATGTCAGGCTTGTAGGCTATGCATTTATTTAACTATATAGGCCTATGTAGTCTTTTAGGAGTGCTTTGACTGTGAATTAGATAGACCTTTTAGCCTACGTCACGTAGACAACGTGGACAACCGTGACCTAACTGTGGGAAGGTTTCTCTTCTCCCAAAAAGACACACTGAATGCAAAAGGACACATTATTTTTCAGCCATGCGACACATCGTCATCGTGAATGTTGAGTTATGGGCCTGTTGATTTTATGTCACATTAAAACATAAGCCACATTCGCGTAGGCTGCACACTGAATTTGGGTAACTCCAAATTAGTAGGCGTATCATTGCTAAACTCAATTAAAAGCCTTAGTATTTTGAAATTGTACTTATATTTATTCCTGATGAACAGTTTGGATAACCACAAAGACATGACAATGGTGGCAGTGTAACAGTTGTATTATTGAGCCTATTTGATTAGGAAAAAAACTTACATTTGTAGATGGATGAAGAAAGTCCTTAATGTGGCACTAATACTCCCTCATACAATTTATTTTTGAGTGCAGCTAAAGTAAAAAAATATGTTATTGACAGAGCAATTGCCCCATAGTGTAGGAGATGTCTTTGCCAAAGAATGTATCCAAGATTCCCGATTAGACAAGATAAAACCACTGGAACTTCAAATGAGATTGAGCAGTGGTGGTCATGTAGTGATTATCACTATAAGTTTTCTTTTTTTTCTTTTCTTTTAAAGACTTCACCATTTTTAGACCTCACCGATCCATATGAAACATGGCATGATTGTAGCCCACATGGCTTTTACGGGGTGAGAGGTTTGCGTCCCTAGGTGGGTGTGCCTCCTCGTGCTAACACCCCCTGAACACCCCCTGAGGTGTGGTTGCCTCCAGGAGACGCATTACCCCAGCTCATTATGATTCATTTGTGGAGTGGTGCCACCTAGTGAATAATAATGTTCAAAAGCCAGGCACTTCACTAGCCAATACCTTATGATGTAAGGTTCAAACAGAATTTCACTACCACATTTTGTGGACGCAGGCCAAATTTCGTGACATTTTGTACATGGGAGTGCTGCAACTGTCCCGTTTCAATATCTCAAGAACGACTTAAGCTAAAATGTTGAGATTTTGTGTGCTCATACTTGGCTTTGGCTCACTCTACAAAATGGCGGCCAACGGGCCAATCAAAATTCAGCAGCCAATACACGCCTGTGATGTAAAGGTTCAAAATGAATGAAAATGTAAAGGCTCATTCATAATGGCATATCGAAGCTATTTACTAAAATTGCGAATTAATCGGCCACAATATATCAATACAGCAGCCTGTCATCATTCAAACTTTGGCAACTTGCTTGGACCACACTGCTTGTGGCAATATTCAAACGTTTTATTGTGATAGTGTACTAGGCCCCTGTCCTGCTATAAATGTTGATACTCTACATTTAGTATTGTGTCAAAAATACTCTTCAGCTAATAATCCTACCTGTTGGTCATGATTGTCGCAGAAACCAACAGCTCTGTGAAGTTCTTCGTCATTGCATTCAAGACAGCATTAATGTTCACTGTTGTCTGATAATCATATTGATGTGCACTATGTTATACTCTGAAGGCAATAGAGTACTTTAGAGAGTGCTATAATGCAAAAAAAATACTGTTGCATCTTTATGTAATTCAAGTTAATAAATTGCATATATTATGTATCTCATATATGTATATGTACAATATTTACATGGTTTAGGATAAATGGTATCAAATTAAAAGGGCTATGTGTAAGGAGAGCTATTGTGTGACCAGGATGACTCATTAATAATGCTGTATTTAGGCTTCCTGCGCCAGAAATCCTTACAAGTTTATCTTGCGCAACATTTACAAAATTCCAATTCCAATGGTCCTCTCTCACCTGTTGAAGCAGTCATCATCATTCAATCAATGTTTGGCTACTTGCTCGGAGCATTAGTATGGTGTAAAACATGCTCTTGCCTTTAACTAATAATCATACCCATACCTACACACATATTTCTCAAAACGTAAATAAATACCACATACAAAAGAAGCTCATATTGTTCTTCCTACAAAAAGTAATCCATGTGGGAGAAACGGTATGACTCCAGGTTGAGAATGAATAGCTTCTGCGACAGTGATCGCTCGGATAGTTCACCTGATACACCGATTAATATATTTCACGCATCAGTATGTTTGCTATACTTGATACACATTTAAATATAGAGTGAACATAATCGAATTCATTTCAATAGTGTTAATCATTTCTGTAGTTTGTCAGACTGTCATGCTGGTTGAACTGATTCATCGTCTTCACTCACAGATGACTTCATTTACAGGTTTTCCACTTAAGGAAATGAACTACTGTGACTACTGTTGGCAATCTTCAGGTATTACATATGTCGTAAGCCCAGGGTGTTTTGGACTCATGCTGCTCCTGCTTGCACTGTGCACACCAGGGTGTTGGAGGACCCAGGTGGCTATCGTGCCCATGGTCCTTTGATTTCATAATCCGTCCATACTCATTCTCTCTCTTTGTGCAGCGGTCATATTACGCACCCTTATGCGATACATCAAGTTGCCCCTGACCATTCATGCGTCACTGAAGCCTAGCTACTGTAATGTGCCCCATTCTTCACTTTAGTTCACATGCAACACACATGTCATTAAAAATATGCACATTTAGACTTTATGTGACCATTGTAGGTTCATGGTTGCCGCAGAGACTAACAGCTCCGTGAAGTTTTTTGTCATTGCATTTATGCTGATGTCCGTGTCAAGGCACCATTAATGGTCACTGTTATCGGATTATCATATTGATGTGTGCTGTGTAATACTCTGAAGGCAAAAGACTGACAAATAAAACACTGGTGCATCTTTATGTAATTCAATTTAATAAATTACATATATTATGGATCACATATATATGTACAATATTTACAAGGTTAGGATAAATGGTACCAGATTATAAGGGCTATGTGTAAGGAGAGCTATTGTGTGACCAGGATGACTCAGCCATAATGCTGTATTTAGGCTCCCTGCGCCTGAAATAAAAACAGACATTAAGTTTATGTGACTGAGGTTCACCAGAGATCGCCATTATTCAATCCATATCAGACATTCTCTCACACATTGTACAGGATTCAGGATTGGCTCCGATGTTACAAGATTAGTCTAAAATGCCTTTCAAAGGCTGGAGTCGCTCGTGACCATATCCCTCTAGCTCGTGCTTCACAGTTCTTTTTTTCCCACTAACAAATAGGGATTTGCTACAGTGAATGTGTTGCCACTTGGGAAGACTCAAATGTCTCCATTGGCTGTTTGCTCATTAGAACTACAGTGGGTTATAATTTGCAATGATTATGTAATGATGATATGTAATGGTTTTTAACCATTCAGCTGTGTTGTTGTTTCTTTTATCATTGTTTGTGTGTGAGTGGAAGAGTGTGTGTGCCCGAACTTTTGAAATATCCGCATGTGATATTTGTGCAATTTAATGTGACAAATTAATGTTTCAAATATTAAAGATCTGTTATGAAGCATGCAAGAAAAAATCAAGCATTTTTCTTCACACCTTAAAGAGAATGACAACTCTGGGGAAATAGGAAAGATGCTAAATGGGTCATTTTTCTATTTATGTAATTCTTTTTTTAAGTAGGACCCAGTTCTAAGTCCTGCTTGTTGCCTTTGTTTGTGTGTCTTTCAGAAGATGCCTTGGTGATTGGGTTGGTAGTTGTGTGGTGGGTTCCCCTCCAACAACTTAAAAAGAGCACATTTTATGTAAGGACAATATATATATATATATATTTTTACATTATTGAAAACAAAATCCAGTTGTACAAATATGTTAAGGCTACATGTTATTTTAAATTACCCGAAAGGTACATTACAAGTTTGAGTAGTATTATTCACCGGATGGAATAGAGGCACTTAAAAATATGCTTCTAGGCTCACTAATACCTATAATAACAAAACACTGAATTGACAAACACTGTCTTCATCAAAGATGCATCACATTATAACATTAGAATTGTCATTTAAAACACTTTCAAGTTATGTCAACAGCATATGCCAAGTGGAATTTATCAGAATTTAATATAGAATAAGGATAGAATTTTGTCAAGAGCAATTGATAACTGACACTGCAAAGTCTGATTCGTTTCCCCTCAGTGCCAGGGTTGCTGATGTTATAAATGAAATTGTGTGTTTAAAGTAAAATGAAGCCAAAAAATAAAACTGTTCAAGTGTTTTAATTTACCATAGTTTTATTAGAAGAATTGATCTGATGAATTATTTGTAGCCACACTTAGGCACGTGGAGGTTGCATAAGACTCTGAAACTGGCCAAGCAAATAAAATGTGTTGACGTTCTCATCACACAGACATTCATGTTAAAGTGGACTTAAAGATCATTTTACATTAGCTTACAAAGTGCCGCCCCCCCCCCCCCCCCCCCCCTTGCAAAACAAAGGCTATTCATTTTGACATTAGATGCCACCCTGGGACACATTGAGTTAAATCACCCATTCTAGCTGGGTCACTCTAAACCTCTTTTGCCTCCATTACTGGGGGCAGTTTGACTTTAATGTTGCCCAAAGGGGCTATGAAAGCCTCTTCTCGAGGGTCATGCTGACTAGAGCCTAATCCATGACTCGAGGGTCGTGCTGAGTGGAGCTTAATCCATGACTGTCCTGGGAGTTGTTGAACAAGTTGTTGCTCTGAGCTTTATCTTTCCTTCTCTCTCACTCTTGCAGAGGAAGAGGATCTTTTTTCTCCATTAAAAATGTTCTGTCTCAGATGCTTTTTCACATATACACATATATGTTACATATATGTACCCATATACATATTTGTGATTCCCATATTTGTGTGGGTGTGTGTGTGTGTGTGTGTGTGTGTGTGTGTGTATTGGAGATGAGTCTGTGTGTAATTAGAGGAGAGGTAAGAAAGGAAAGTTAAGAGTAACCTGGGGAGACAATTCTGCACTTAAAAAGCCCCCTGCTGACCTACATGACATATGTTATCAGCCCTAAAGACGAGTGGGGGCGGGCGGGGGGTTAACAATACCAGTGTGTGGGGATGATGGGAATGACTAACACTTAAGCTTCCTTTCACCATCTGGGATTTAACACTTTCACTTGTTTTCAGTTATTTTACTTATTCCACCTTAATTTGAGTTTAGCTGACACTGCTTTATCTAAATAACTGCATAGTATTCATCACGCACATTTGACTTCTTATCTGAAGGCAGACAGTGAGAATCCAGACAGCAAAACGAAACAAAGTTCTTAATTCTAATCAGTTCAAATTTTTTTTTTAAATCATTACAGACCCCCCCCCCCAGGGAGTGTATGACTCAACATCGTCACTTATCTTGGCTTATCACACTCACTTACATGATGCCTTCAACTCTATCAGCTCGTGCCCATGAAGGCTCCAGTTCATGTATGCCCTGTCTGTGTAATGATGAGGTGGACACTGCAAGGCGTTGCTTAACATTCTCAATTTGTCTCAGAATTTTCCAGAATGCCCTTACAGTCCACTTCTAAAAGATGCCATCGGTGTGCTGTTTTTAACCTGGATGTGGGTCATGGATTGGTTTCTACCCTCCAGGCCTGCTGGCAACACAGTGAACAAAACAGACGCTGCCCTTTCTTTGAACTCAGCCCAGGTTACAAGTTCAAACGAGACGATTGTCTTGATGTTGTTATCATCTACGACTTTTACCTCAGATTAGATAACTGTAAAGGATTCCTCTGTGATCCTTATCAGCCCTGGGAATAAGAAAGCCAAGGCTTTTGACAGCTCTTTTCCACACTATGCTGAAATACATTTTTTTAATTGACCTTTTCCCCTCGAGTCGGAAGCTACCTAAGGACATCAAGGTTCTATGAAAACCATGCTGTGGCCAAATAAAATTGTCCATATTAGATGAAACAATGGGGCCATCCACTGTATTGCGATTTTCCTGTTCTCTGTCCTGTAACTGGGTCATATTTATGTGTGACCTATGGGAGCCTTTTGTAGTGTTGGAGTCTCTTGATCATGTTTTCTACAACATGCAAGACAAACACAGGATAGGATGTGTGTGGGGAGGAATCTAGGTGCCCTATGGTCTTGTGGTCTTCCCTGAATTGTCCTTGGCCATGCACTAGCCCTGTCTTGCACAGACAGCCTTGACAGACAAGCAACATTCCTAACCCACACATTTGCTAAGTGGGCGACTATATTGGGAGTTATATGAAATGCAACATCAATCATATGAGTTTTGTAACACATATTTATGAACCATGAATCAAAAAAACACATAGAAGAGGTGGTTATCAACCTATTCTCTGGGCTACAGTTTTACTTGTTGTGGTAGTCTGAAGAGGTCTGTTGTTGTAAGTCTTGAACACATCCTCCTCAGCACCCCCTGTCCCCCACCCCACCCTTTCCCATCCACCCTCCCGGCTCTTTTATGGCCGTCATTAGCAACTGACATCCCTGCCAAGTGGGCAATCAGAGCCGGTCTGCGTTTGGACTTGTGAAAAGCCCATACCCCACCCCTCACAACTTTCATGGCACTTAAGGTTCTTTCACACAGGCTCGAATGGCCATATCATGCTTTGTAATGTGAGTTATACCCCCTGTGGCCAATGTCTACAGCACCAATGAGTCTTTAGAGCTAGAGGGTAAAAGTGAGGCGTGATGTCTATTACAACAACAAAAGGGGAATAAAACAAACAAACAAACAAACAAATACATAATGGAACAACCTTTAGGAGTATGGATATACATGATGCAGGATGGATTTTTGAGCAGTTTGGTTCTTTTTGCGTCTGTCTTTATAAAGAAAACCTAAGAGAGGTTTTGCACATCACAGTTAATGGAAAGGTCTACTGGTTATTGATAATTAGTCTACTGACTTATGATAACGAATGATAACAAATTGACCTTAGCACCAAATGATATTCCTACAAATGTCCTCTACTCATGTGTTTATTTGTGTTTAGCCCCTAAATTGAAACAACTCAAAGTGCTGCCTGGGCGGGAGAAGTGAGTACTCTGTCTCGTTTGGGAACTGACACAAGGTTCCTAATTACTCATCAATTCAGTCGGTGCTGAGTTCTGATGCGTCTATTCCATTTCCCCCGCAGTCTGGCACAAAGTTCCTGCCTTTTCTTTTCATGACATGCAAAGGAGGCAATTTTCAAGGTCCACAGGAAACAAGTCCAGGCTTACACCCTGGTCCTCATTCAAGGGCTAAATACTTTCTCTTATTTTATTTGCAGAAGTAGGTAGTAACACGCTACGTTTACTTCGGTACATATACTTTTTTTCCCAGAGTGCATTTATATTGGAGTACATTTAATACAGAATACTTTAGCTTTCACTTTTACGCGTTTATATTTGCATATGGTTCGTTACATCAGGCTACATACGTCTCGCTACTTTTATATTCAATTAATCTTATTCACACACGAACAGTTACTAGCATACAACGTCAACTGCTTTGGCTACATAGACGCGGCACTGGCCTCTTGCTCATATGTCAACGTCGCCCTTATATTGAACCAAGGCTCTTGACTGAAATCTATGGAAGTTTCCTAACATAAGTCTCTGAGTGGAAATTGGTGGTAAAATGGGGTGTGCACATTGCAAGGACATGACAAGAAACGTAGAAGTGTAAATAGCTAATGTAAGAAAGCTTAAAATCGTATTAGCTGTAGATTTAAGGTTACAAGCCTAGAGTATGGGGCATAAAGCGAACATTAGGCAGCATTTTAATTCGTGAGCATAGATTATTTTAGACTGATTAACATTACCGTCCGTTGAAAGGCTTGTCTACTCACAGCCGACATCGCCTCTTTTCTGATTTCTCATTACCCAAAGTAAAGCATGACTTGTAGTAGCACACCGAAACTCATCAGACACAGCTCCACATCTCCATCACTTCAACTATGTCCCAGCCATACACAGCAAAAACAGTCTTCCCATTTATCATCTTGGTAATAAGTCAAGATATGAGAGCATACAATGTAAAAAATGCCTAAACAAAATATCTTAGTGACGAAACACCATTAATCAATACATCATCAAACATCATCAGGCTGCCAACATTACTTTTTAACTGCATATTTTTTAAGAATCTGAGCAAAATATGTTTTTTCAATTTGTTTGCGATAACATTGGTGTGACTTATTTGGGTTACATTTGAATTACGCCAAGAGATTTACATTAATAATAATAATGTAAATACAATACAATAATGTATATTTGTATGTATGTATCTTCCCCAAAAGACCAGCCTATAATGTTTTTATTTTTTTTTATTTTTATTATTTGCTTTATTCAAAATGTGATTTACTTGTGAATGTGCAGTTGGCTCTGTTAAATTGTGTTTAGACAAGTATTTTTACATTTCATATTTTGGGCACAACCCCTCATTTAAATATAATACATATGTTTTAATAGGTGTAAAAAATATTATCATATGAGATTACCCACTACTTGAGGATTAATTTTATGAGATACATTTTTACTCAGGGAGTTATTTTGATAGGTTTCTCTACCTGTACTTGATTCACTATTATTTTTTTATTATTATACTTGAGTACAGCTTTAATCACTCTATCCACCTCTGTTTAGTTGTGACTAAAATAATGTACTTCAGCTACCATCATGCAATGAGACCATGCTTTTGAGGAAAGCAGCTGT
Source organism: Sprattus sprattus (assembly GCF_963457725.1). NCBI lineage: Eukaryota > Metazoa > Chordata > Actinopteri > Clupeiformes > Clupeidae > Sprattus > Sprattus sprattus. Next base: position 13,554,266 of record NC_137913.1, on the reverse strand, counting down.
GCATAACAGTTGGCATAAAATGCATGATAAAATGTCTATTTCAAGACAGAATTAAAGCTTTCGGTTGTAAGAAAGTGTAAAAATAACTCCCAGGTCCATAAATGCATGTTCTTACCAAGTATATAATTGAATTATTTTGGTTTTGATGTCCTGGGAATACTCTCATCAGAAAAAATGTGTTTAAGCCTTTATTCCGCATAGTTACAGGAGATACATTGAAGTCTAATGGTTAATGATAACCAATTGACCTGTGTTCGAGAAAGGGGCTGAACGCAAACTAGTTCTTGTTAAATAATATCGACACATTTCAATGCACGAGAATTTTTTTTTAATTCTTCAGTGTTTTTGGGCAACAGGAACTTTATAGACAGCCACCTTACAATTGTGTGACAAACATTTTAATTAATGACACATACACTTTCAATCTACAAATCACATTGCAACTTCAGTACATCCATTGACATCACACAAATGCTTTATTCCCTTTTCTATATTATAAAAATAATATTAAGCAGCAAAGGACATTAAGACCAAACTCTAAATAAATAGACACACGTTAAAACAAGGCAGACATTCTTTAAACCCCTGGTCAAAAAGGATTACAATCTGAAGTCCTTCTAAAAACTTTACAATCCCTCACACAAGCTTTCAGAGTGAACAAAAAACATGGAGAAATGAATCTCATATTTTACTTCCACCCATTTCATTCCAGTCTTTGAATGTTGAGTGGTAGGCCATCTCAGAGCCAGTGAAAACAGAAGGTGCTGTCGGCCTCTTGGCCTGTGGACATTTTCTCTTTCTCCATCTCTCCGACTATTCCTTTTTCTCCTTCCCTATTTCTCTCTCAGTCTCCTTTTCACTCTCTCAGTTCTCATCAGGCATCCCCACACCCACTACCATGATCCAGTGCAAAAACAGCATGCATATGTGTGCGTGTGTGTGTGTGTGTGTTTGCGTGTGTGTGTGTGTGGGGGTAGGTGTAGGTGTTTCTGACAAGAGAGAGACACAGGGACAGGCCAAGCAGATGAGTAGTAGTCTACTTCCTTTTCCTCTTCCTCTCTTTCTCTGAGATGAGCTGCAAGTCTTAAGAGGTGGTCAACCGGCCACGGCCACGGCCACGGCCACTGGTGTTCACCAGCACGAGTACGAGAACAGCGGGTACTGACTCCATTCACCCACGTTGCCGTGGGGGTATCCGTGGTGCACGGCCTGCGTGCTGTAGTCCGTGGGCAGGTGCGGGTGACCCGGGTATTGACTGGCCGCCGTGCCCACGCCGCTCCACTGGCCCAGGGCCTGCTCCGTACCATAGGGGGCGTACAGGTGGTGATGGTGCCCCAGGACGCCACCCGACTTGCCCGGTTGAGCCATGGCCATGTTGAGGGCGCCCGTGTAGTCCTGGTGCCCCACTGCAGTCTGGGGAGGGCAGGAGGCTGGCAGGGGTGCCATCTCGGGGGCAGGGGGTTTGTGGGTGGCGGTGGTCTCAGGCACCGTGGCTACATCCGAGACGCGGGACAACTCGTAGCTGGGTCGCCCTGAGCTGCCACCGCTGCTGACCATGCTGGAGTTGGCCGGGGATGGGGACTTGCCGTACTCATGGAACCTACAGGAGAGAAAAAGAAGAAGAGATGAATTTATTATCCCAAGCATGACTGTGACATGATGACCAAATCAGAGCAGACCATCTTACAACACATACATACACTTCACACTCAACAGTGCTTTGTTTTATGATTAATGAGAACAATAACGTAAACGTTGTATGTGTACCGGTATGGCTGGTAGGAGGCCTGTCCCGGCACTAGCTGCTCTGCGTTGTAGATATCTCTTCCCTCGGGCTCCAGTGGGGACTCAGAAGTGCGTATGCTGTGACTGTTCTCCCGGTCCGCCAACGGCCACGGTGAGTACTGCTCCTCCTTCACCCCTTCAACCTCCTTCCTCTTGGGGGGCTCACCTTCGTACGACTCATAGGGAGAGCGATTGAAGTCTGCAAGCAAAGCAAGACAGAAGAATATTGAGGACCAGCTACGGAAATGGTTAAGAATACTTAGATAGATGGATTGATAGATCAACTTGATAGTGGCAGTGAGGGATCCGTACCTGGAGAGCCTGCAGGTTCAGGTTTTACGGTGTTCATTCTCTTCACCATTCTCTCCGGGTCAACCTGACTTCTATTGGCACGCCTATAGTGAAAATAACCAATAGACAAAAGATTAGCCCAAACCTAAACTCTATACGGCTCTGGCTAAGTCAGATTTATGAGTAAGAATAAACACATCTCGTGAAAACAGTCCACTGGTGCCTTACCGTTTAGTGTTGGTCCCTTCATCCCTGAAACCCTTAGCGAAAGGGTTATGGTCAATTTTCAGTTTGGTAATCTGTAAATAAACCATAGTTTTCTGTTAAAAAAACTGCACAAAATTACCTCAATATGAAGTTGATCCAGCGATAAACTAAATCAATAGATAAAAACACTGCGGGACTTACCTTGGTGTTCTGGTAGGCTGTGACTGCAGTGAAGGCAGTCTCTGGGAAAGTGAAGGTCTGGAAAACACTCCAGCGGACGCTGTAGAGGTCGTCGGACTGGACGATGTGAAAGCGTGGGTGATACTGGTGCATGGAGTGAAGGATGATCTGAGGGAGGCAATGAGGACATCATTAGGTCATGAGGAATGGACCAGAAATGGATCAAAGCAGATCAACAACATTCATTCAAATCTAACTTAATGATCTCCACAGAAAATAAAATAGACCTTGAGCAGACTGCATTCAAAATATGTCTAATTATTTTATTTCCTTATATAAAACGTCTTTAGTGAATACATGTTCTGTACTCAGATGAAATGCAGAACACTTACATGGCCGTGCTGGTCCAGGGTGTTGTTGGTGAGTTTGAGCTTGAGGAAGGATATGGGCTGTTTCATCCAGTGGCTGCCTGGGGCTGGGGAGTCTGGGTGCAGGTACGTCCTGCAGGGGGGCTGAGGCTCAGCCTTCCCAGCAACATCCCATTTGTCCTTGTTCCACTGGAAAAGAGAGCACAAGCAAGAAGTCAGTCTATGTCGTTGAAAACTTAACATGGGGAAAAAACATACAGTATATATATATATTTATTTGTCTATATATATATATATATTCACTCAGATGGTTATATGTATTCAAAGTGATCAATTGAAAGTGACTTTTTTGAGTGTGTATGTGTGTGTCTTTGTGCGTGTGTCTTTGTGCGTGTGTGTGTGTGTGTGTGTGTGTGTGTGTGTGTGTGTGTGTGTGTGTGAGAGTGTGTATTGGGGGTTGGGACTACAGTGGACCCACAGCAGGAGCTAGAACAACAGGAAGAGATAATGGCCTTTGATGTGGCATGGAGGAGAGTGGGAGTGTGAGCGTTGTGGTGTTGAGGTGAGAACAGTCTGATGACTGCGAATACTGAGAGGAACCAACTGCTTGAGACACCCTCCCTCACTCAATTAGACACTAAGTCACATCAAATGCCCCACAATTGAGAAAAAAAGGTTTTCAGATGGGTCCTTACCTTATACCTGAAGCTATCCACAGGTACCATGTCCACCAACAGGATATACTTTGCATAGGGGACCATTCCAAAAAGATTGACTTTGCAGTGTGGGAACATTCTCCTGAAAGACCAAAAACAGCATGCTATTGAATACAAACACATCAAGAGTGATCAAGATCTAGATATGAACACTCTCTTAAAAGCTGTAAAATACACTGTCATGGAGGTTTGTCTGAGAAAGGCCAATCGACTTGTAAATGGGACAGGGTTGTGTTGTGCGGTCCTGCGCTTGCATGTCATTGACTCACCTCCCAGGTTTGGTGATGATCATTTCAGTGCCGATGCCATGGAAAGACTTCCAGAGGTCTGAATCCTCCAGGGTCATCTTGATGTTGCTGCCCTGGTGGAAGTGATCTGGGCCTCCAGCCATGGATGATGGAGGAGGGATGTTGAAATTAGGCTTCATATCTAGGGTTAAGGAGAAAGATATTTGTGAGATTGAATAGACGCCATGAGACAATGTTAAAGTTCTGGCGCTGTATACATAAAATTGAACTGAACAAACAAAACTATACTTTCATACATTCACATTTGTCACAGTGACATTAAGACCCAGAAGGTAGGTTATCTTTCAGGTAGCGATATGTTTCAGGCTGCACTCTAATCTATTTCAATACAAATAACCACACACGTCTTAGAGATGCCCCTAACCGACCACTCAAACACCAGGGTCCGTCCCTTACCTCTGATGGCCTGCATCACTGGTGCAAAATGTGAACTGCAGTAAATGAATGAAGCCGCGATCCAGATAAAATGTCCTTCAGTATAAGCAGCCCAGTCACTTTCTGGGGCTCAACTGTTGGGAACAAGCAGTAAAATCCAAAGGTGGGTAGGTAGGTGGGTCTTGGTCAGGCGGCTTGGTGGGTCTTTTAAGTCCAGAGGTACACTGAGGTAGGTGCTGAGGGACACGTCTCTACTCAGGGGACCAGAGGGGGTGTTCCAAGCTTTTAAGGGGAGCCTGAACGTGGGAGGGGCCTGGGATCCCATTCCCGGGCTTTGAAGTGGCTCAATGAGGAGTCAATGTCATGTTCTGATTGGAGGATGGGTGAAATCAAAGAGACTTAGCAGAGCCTTGATAGCATCCCCACAGGAAGGGGGAGCGGAGGAAACGCATGTTTATTAACTGCTAAAAGACTTCTAAACAAATACGGACGGGCCTCCAACCCCCCAGTCTTGTACAGCCTATAGGGGCACTCAAGAACCCCTGATATCCACATAATCTGTGTGAGAGGAAAATTAATACATTCTGTTTACTAAGATTTTCTTAATCATTTGGGAAAGGATCTTTCAATGAGTACAAACCACAAAGCTTATCAGGATTTTATATATTTATTTGTGGATACAATTGTTTTCATTCTGATACTTTATTTAGATAGAATCAACAATGGATCAGGGCAGAGAACACATCTTTTTGAAGCTGCTTTCGGTGAAGAGACATTTGACAAAATTGTCAGATAAAAATGTCCTCTGAAAGTCTCTACATAACAATCAGTAAGAATTACACATCTATTGAACAGTACATTTAACGATACAAACAGCTGTTCCCTTAATCCTCTTTGATGGGGACAGAACTGCTGCACCCCTCTGGCTCTGAACATTATAGCCATTCCACATTCCTTTTAGCATTTGTTTGACATTATGATCAAATGCTTGGGGTGAAAAAAAAAAACCCTCAGTTGATATCTGGCAACCAGTGTGACCCACTGCCCATTAGAGAAAGTAAGGAGTGAGGAAAGTGAGTGTCACATAAAGCAATAACGGTCTGATTACAGGCGGCCATCCCTGGGGGCGAGCAGTTCAGGTGAATCTTACCTGTGGGGGTGGGAGATGGGGGGCTCTCAAAGACTCAGTGGGGGCTTGTGTATTGCAGTGTCTAGACAGGACAAAGCCAGGGTGCTTAATCTCATTAGGAGCAGTTTCCCCCTCCAGGTACTGCCCTACCCGGCCCCTCTCTATGGAGTCACAAGAAAGGGCACTGTCCTGGATGGGCCAGCACTTAGCAGCCAGTTAGATGAGCAACATTGTCCCACTGGACTGAATCTCTGGAGGGCATAACAACAGCCCCATCCCCATTTGGTTTCCTTTGTCATGTATCTATGAAGAACATAGGAATGTGTGTGTGTGTGTATACACCTTTGTATGTATCTAAGAATGCACAATTAAAACTAAAGTATAGAAGTAAACCAAGGCACTGTGGCCTCTCCCATCTAGCCCCGATGACACCCCCACCACACACACACACCAAATGAAATCCACAAACATCCCTATCCTGCATTGATGTCTCCACCCCTGGGCCTGGTGCTGTTAGCCCTACACATAGAGATGCTAAAGACAGGGGCAATCACCTCACCGGAGTCTCCCCCACTCCTCTAAATCACCTCTATTTCCTTCAGAGCACTTTCAAGTTCACCGTTACCTGTGCATTACCTCAGGTGACCCGAGCAGTTTTTGTGGATTTCAGACTGGAGTCAGAAGCCTCTGTAGTTGTGGGCCATTTACAGTGTCAACTGACAGCATACATGGTGGTTCTTCAAAACTCAAGCACTTAAACATAGTGCTTTTGCCATGTAGCTGCAACAAGGAGAGGAAATAAAAGTTGAGAGTCCTTGAGCAGTGACACGAGGGACAATATGAGGTGTTTCCTAACATCTCTAACACCCTACCATGCATTACACACACTTACTGTGCTCTTCTTTATACTTGATCTCTTTGCAGTTTGTCAGATTGAGAAGAATTAGTGCGTTTGCGCTACCTCCAAGGTCTCCTCATTTACTGAAGCTTGATTGCTGTTCATCAATTGTAAGTCACTTTTGATGAAGGTATCTGCTAAATGAATACATTTTGAAATCTATGAAGAACATTTTTGTGGCTGTGGTCCACTTAGGTTGAATACATATATGTGGTGGTCCCTTCAAAACTACTGCACTTACAATACAGTGTGTTTGGTTTTGTGAGGAGATAAAAGCTTGACAGACGACATGAGGGACGTCTCTGAGGGCCGGGCAGAAACCCATGTTTTACTCTCCTGCACCTTGTGTTCCCAATACCGCTAAGTGCAGAATAAACATTCCCCTGGGGAGCAGCAGCAGCAGTGGCTGCTAAAGCAAGGTGTTTACGAGCAGAGAGCTGGGCTCTGGCTGTGAGGATATTGACTAAAGTGACGGAGAGCGGGGGGCAAAGTGGACGCGTGTTTGTGTTGCATTAATAACCAAAACCCAGGAGGGGAGCGGGAGAAAGTGGCTCTTGTTTGGCCCTCGCGACACACTGTTGAAAAAGCATGTCCGTATTACCATTGAATGGCTCTTAAGAGCATCACGAGTCATAAGACAGACAGGCTTGGCTTATTGAAAAAGGAAGGTTTTCCCAGAGAGTATCTTTTGAGGACCCTTTGTATGTAGAAAGAGGTTTCTGCAAAGGCTGAAACTCATTGTTTGTCAGATGCAGTGCTCTGGCCTTCACCCTGCACCCACAACAAACTGTATACACGTGGTCCGTGCTTACTTCCTCATTGTGTTCCGGAGTTGCCGGAGAAATAATCTATGTGTGTACTGTAGGAATGAGTGTGTATGCTTTCGTAGTGTGTAAGTGTGTGTTCTGTGAATACTTTTGTGTCTTATGCCTGTCTGTGTGTTTTGTAGGAGTGTGTTATGTGTGTAACATAGCTGTGTAGATTCCCTAGTGAAGCTGAGTGGAGGTGCACATTTCAACAGGAGTGGTGTCAACCCCATTACTGACTGAGGTCTTGGACCAGGCAAGATGAGGAGATATCACAGTGGCTGTCAGTATTTACAGCTAGAGGCTAGTGAACCGCACACCACCACACAACACGTGGAAGAAGTGAGATATTTCATTGACTAGGTGTGGGAGATGGACATCTTAACACCTGACTGACTGTTTTTGTCAGTTGGATTACAACTGTTTATATCATTAGATGGGTCATTTGGTTCACTAATTATTTTGGATATTATTAAAGTTGTACAGTTATGTTTCACTGAAGAGGCACCAAAATACATTTGAAAACACAAAAAAAGCAATTTCAGTGCTGTCGAATTGGTTTTATTATGTTCATATACCACAATTGAATGCGCTCTGCACCAATGTCAAGTACACATTGGTATCTTCTGAGACAATAGACAGAGAGATTTAGAGAAAACTACTGGGCTGCACTTGGATGATAAGAGCACAAGACCCTCAGCCTCCTGTCTACTTCAGTCCACCTTGTCTGACTGAGACAAGCAGAGGCGTTTTTCGACTTTTTAGAAGTCAAGCAACTGGAAGGAATTCAAGAATGTATGAGATTTGACCAAGTATGGGTTGGTTCTGGGAGGAACTGGTCCGATGTTCTATTTTTATTATACACGCTACACAAATCCACTTACTGCACAGACACTAGCTGCAATGTGAACATATGGCTGCTTTAATTTCGCCCAAGTGTAGCTTCATTTCTGTGTATTGACAGGCCATGATGCAATGCCTTTTTTTAACCGGACTGGACTGAACTGGACCCACCACAGCAGCAGTGGCAGCCTGTGCTCACCTTGTCCTGGCTCATCGATCGGCCTCTTATCACCGACACTCTACCTCGGGAGGTGTCAGTCTTCTTGCCATTTGCTTTCAGTGCTGCGCGGAGGGCCCCTCGCCTTCAACGGCTTAACAGCTGCCAATACACAGGACCCTCGGCCAGGATCAGACGGCTGTTGCCAGGGCCAATAAAGCCCCCCAGAGTGGGCCGACGAGAAATCTCACACCTCGGGCCGGCATTAGCCATGCAATGGGTCCTTTTGATGCCTTAATTGGCCACTTTGAGGCAGCAGGCTTCGTCAAAAGACGGGCAAGCGAGGAGGGCTCTGATGAATGCTACGAAGCCTCAGAAAGACTGATGGAGAATTAACCTAGGGATATAGGGCTGTCATGCCGTGTTCAGTATGTCACAAAATTTGGACAACTTTTAAGCGCTGTTGGATCTCCTTGGAGACGAGCATGGAGACATTTAAGTGAACCCCATTAACAATTCTTGTAAGTAAAAACATGCCTCAGCTAGCGGTTCACTTGAGACAATTTGAATCTTTTTTTTTTCTCTCCTTTTGCTTGTATTTAAGACCAGTGTTGCTTTGCTCCATTAAGGACAAAAAGAAGAGAGAGTCTAGAGAGATCAAATGAACTTCTACCTGTCCCCAGCCCCCCACTCACTCCAACCCTCCAACAACATCCACCTCACAAATTGAACCATGGAGAGCCAGGCACACATTTGGCCCCCTCCATAAGAAAACAAACCGCGACTCGAGCGTGTCTGGCAAAGGGGGCAAATGACAAATTGGCAGCACTTCATAAGAAACTTCTGGAAGTTGCTAATGAAGGTTAATGGCCTCCCTCGTGTCAAGGACTTCACACCAGTGTGGACAGGCTATTTGACAGACTCCCTCTGAGACAGGGTGGTCCTAGTAAATGGGGAAATAGACAGTGTATGTCTGCGAGTGTGTGTGTGTGTCTGTGAGACTGTGTGTATGTGTGTGTGTCTGCGAGTGTGTGTATGTGTGTCTATGAAAGTGTGTGTGTGTATGTATGTCTGCGAGTGTGTGTATGTGTATCTGTGTGTGTGTGTGTCTGTGAGTGTCTGTGAGTGTGTATGTACGTGCGTCTGTCAGTGTGTGAGTCCTTGAGTGTGTGTGTATGTGTGTCTGAGTGTGTTTCTGTGTGTATGTGAGAGTGTATGTGTATGTGTATGTGTAAGTGTGTGTAAGTGTGTGTATGTGTGTGTATGTGTGTGTAAGTGTGTGTGTGTGAGCGAGACAGAGATAAAGAGAACCACAAATTAAAGGCACAAGGACCAGGTAGAAGTATATCAAGTGTATTTTTTGGTTGTGACAACTTTAATGCAGCAAGTCAAAAATCTGAATATAACACCCAATCCCACCAGCCCTGAACCCATCTCCATACTAACAAGAGCAATACAAGAAGCCTGAATCCCACAGATCTCAGCCATGGTAAGTTTCTTTGAGAAGCGCAGCAGCGGAATACAAAACAATATCTTACATTGAAGAGAAAAAAAAATATACAAACATTCATGTTAGGCAGAAATGATTGGCTGACATCTTTTTTTATTAAATTTTTTTGGGATGACAACTGTTTTACAAAGTCATTATTTATTTAAAAAAAAGTATACTTAGACAGTGTTTCAGAAAAATACCATTAATAACCATCTTCTCATAGAAAACAATCTGTAAAAAAAACATTCAGCTGTCTTCACGCTTGTTTAGTCCTTGTTGTGTATTCATATTCTCCAAAATAGATCAGTTGGGCATTTGTTTGTTTCATTTAGTTTTCCCCTTGCTCATCTTCCACACGTAGCTTAAGAACTTACTAGCCACGATTGAGATGGTTCCATGATGATATGTACAAAAGTGTCTGCACCCCGGAGTTTCAAAGTGGGCTGCTCTTAAACTCGAGTCCATGGTGACCATTGCCATGGTGACAATGGTGCCCTTCCTGCCGCTGCTACTGCTGCTGGTGGCGACTCCATCCTGGGACTCTGCATGATATGACAACACCCACATGCAGCTACCATACACCGCGACAGCACCCCATTATTTTAACAACTTAAACAAAACTAAAAAAAATAAAAAATGACCAGGGCAAGAAAAAAAAGGCATAAATAAAAACACAGGTAGAT
>NC_137913.1:13511528-13539028 GCF_963457725.1 Sprattus sprattus | reverse complement strand
CAATAGGGAAATTCAAACATTTCACTGAAACCGAACAACTATGGCTTAACAAGGTGTTACTGTTGAGAAAGGTCGATAGCTGTTATAAAGATCTATAAGGATCTATCATGATGCAATTGTTTACAATGATGTAACATCCCTCTGGGCCGTATGCATTGACTTCACTTTCCCGCCAGAATATCAGACCCCATAGCTGGTTACGCCCATGATTGTGAAACACAAATTCAGTTAGACTGAATATGCAGCCAAACAGGCAGTAATATCACTAAGGCGATTATCGACTAAAATGAGAGGCAGTTGGACTCGACAGTGAACCTTACAACTTACCAAAGAACCAGTGGTCTATGGACATTGACATGTGTTTCCTGACATTCACATGTACCTGATTTTGATGGGAATTGGGAATCGATGGGAGGGGAATCAATAGAGCCAGATGGACACAGATCCTCTGTTAGTCTCCTGAATAAGCCGGACAGTTGTGTGGATTATATTACCTAATTAGATTCTTTTCTCTTTAAACACCCTTCTTCTCTTTATGGAAATAAGTACTCAATGTTTAGACTTATTACAGGGATGAGATCAATTTTATTTCCTTCATTCCCCTATGGGAGTTTTGCTATGACTGTTTGCCCTACCATTTTGAATATGATTTTGTTGTAGGAAGATCAATGAGACCTGGAGGTAAACACGAACCTTCTAGTTTTGGTTTCTTCTTGTTTATGGACTCATGCACACAGGTATTTTTGTTATTCTACCATAAGCGGTGACAGGAGTCTTAAAAAGACATTTCCCCCTAAAAAATACTCTTTTCACCTTCCTCTCTACTCTCTTTTACTTAAACACATTTTGCGGCTTTAAAGCTGAACGCTTCCACTGAGTAAGTTAGTCTTTTTTGAACGGTAGTGTACATTGTAGTCGCACAGGATATCTCGGAAATTAGAGAACTAACATATTAGGGGAGAAACAGCACCCCCTACTGGTACATTTACAACATTTGCCGGGTCTCCCTTTACAAACAACTTATTGGCACTCCACAGTCACAAGTGTAAATGCTGTGTTTTTTATTAATTATGACCAGTAAGGTTATCACTTTTATCTCTGTACATTGATGGGAGAATCTACACCAAACTGCATGAAAAAAGTCCAAAATGGCACCCTGAACTGTTCCCTTGCACACACAGAGGGTGCTCCGCTGCCTCATCCGGTGGTGTACTCTGCCTTCCATGCATCGGTCTTACACAGACAACGCCTAACCAACACAAGCTACTCATATCCCCATTACACTTTCTCCACGAGATAGCAGGCCTGCTTCATCCCAAGACCCCGTAGGGATTACTACAACACAGAAACTGAAAAGAGACAGTAGGGCATGGGAGGCACAAACAGCACTTACATCATTTTCAAATCATAGTCAGTGATAGCCATGTATCTATAAGAAACATGCCTACTACCCACTCTGGATGAAAGTAGCTGCTTTCCTGCCAAACAGAACATTTGGATTCTGACAGCAGTTTGACCAGTGAGCCCCACACAGCTATCCCTCTCCCCCTCCCCTCCCCTCCCCTTCAAGTGGCTCACCTGTGTGGGGGTGGAAGTTGGCTGCCATGTTTGCCGCCGGTAGGTTGGCCGCAGGCTTCCTGGGCTGCTGCTGCTGATGCTGAGGCTGGTCCTGGGTAGTGGGGGGCGGGCAGTAGAATGGCAGTGCCGGGCCGTGCGTGGGCGTGGAAGGGTGGGAGTGGGAGTGGGAGTGCGAGTGGGTGTGGATCAGTCGTGGTGCCTTGCCCTGCCTGGCTTCCAGAAGCTGGCTGTCGTAGCCGGGCAGCCCAGCGGTGGGCGTCTGGGGGCCGTGGTTGGACCCGCCGAGGAAGGGGGTGGGGAAGTTGCTGGGGAAGAAGATGTCACGCTGTTCCTTGCTGTGCTTGGGAGTGACTGGGGCCTCATAAGAAGTCTACAAGGGAGAGAGAAAAAGAGAGGAGAGAGAAAGAAAGAGAGAAGAGAGAAAGAAAGAGAGAAGAGAGAGGAAGAAAAGGGAAAAAAGGAAGAGGCTTGAATGAGAAGACATCTCGTAGATTTCATTCCCCTGATAACTTCGAATCATCATAGTCAAGGCTCACACAAACACGCACAAACACGCACACACGCATTCAGAAATGAGTTCAGAACACTTTCCTGTGTGGTCACAATCCCCAGTTAGCTTACCTGCCCAGTGCGTCACTGTGCAGTAGGGCTAGTCATCGGGCCAACAGATGAGCCTGCGTCACTCCGTCTCAGAAGACCACACACGCACATGGGCACGCGCACACACAACCGCCCACCATCATGAGTGGGAAGAGCCAACGAGGGTGGAGGTGCTCTGTTGTGGGGCTCTGGATACAGCCTGTCACTTCCATTTACCTGTGTGTGTGTGTGTGTGTGTGTGTGTGTGTGTGGAGGAACACTCGGGTCTATAAGAGCCTTACAAACAAATCTGCACCCCAAACCAGCAACAGCCGCTGCCATGGTAACTAGGCAGGCAGAGCTGGAGCCCAAGGAGACTCAGCTGACGGACGCTTCTATTCCGTTTAGAGCGCTCTCTTTCTCTTTCTGTCTCTCTGCAGGGGGGAAAGGCAGAGGTGATCATGTCTCTCCTACTCTTTAGCAGGAACTATATCAGGGAGTCGACACAATTACTGAGCTGCAAGGCTGGCCCTCAAACCAGTCCATGTCCAAGCCATTAAACTCACACCAGCAGAGAGAGTTTGCTCAGAGTCAGTCTACGGAGTTTCTGTGCAGTTCTGATTCAGAAAATGAAGACCATTTCCATTTCACTCAGTCCAACACAAAAACCCAAAAAAGAACACGTTTGTCAAAGGTGCTGGTATAGATTCCCAAGGTTTCACAATCAGGATATTCCCCTTTAAATGTCTCAGTCAGTGGGTATGCCAAACACAAAATCAACTTGCCATATGCAACTTGAACACAGAGTCAAAACGCCAGGGTGCCAGTTGACTGCACGAACATCTACAATACACATCTATGATCAGATTCAGTATCAGCCGGATGTGAGCTACTTACGAGAGTTGTCAAGTCGAGGCAACTAGTTAGTCATTTCCTTGTTCTATTTCCCAAACCAAACACACGAAACACAAGCGTGAACCGTAAACATCATCAGAAGGCAGAAATGACTTCGATGGGTACAATTTGAGAATGATTCATAAATATGACACACGTTTCCCGGCAACAATAGAACTATCTGTAATGTCTTTGTTCTAGTGAACACATTACGGTTAACACGGATGAGCTTAATTATCCGTCAAAAAAGCAAATAGAGCATAGCTGAACATATTAGCACAGATTTGTGAAACTAACACACACAGCTTAATCTTTAAAAAAGTCCATGATCTATCCTGTAGAGCTGCCAACCAACCAACAATGTGATAACTTCAGTGAACTTTTACCCAACTTTCAATCTGACAGATACCAGCAAACTGAGGGGGAAAACAGGCCATTGAATGTAATTCTTATGAGAAGAAAAAGGAAATTTCGGCATGTTCAGGGGTTAGGCATGACTGGAGACAGCTGACAAGCTGTCTGGTGGTGGAAAACAGCGCTGGAAAAGACACAGACTGTCATGGTGGATGGATTCCTGGCTACTAAGCATTAACAAACATTTTTAAGTAGCCTCCAACAAAAAACTTTCCAAATTTCACAAATTGTTCATCAGGTCCACAATGGTCAACTTTTCCATCCATTTCACAGAGCTGTCGGATTTTTGGGGGTTGCATCGACATTTGTAAATAAATAAAATAAAATAAATAAATCTGATTCGACCGTGATTGAGCTACTCATAGCGCTGGCACAGGCAAATGGGAGTCAAGAGTCTTTCCTGACTGCAGGCCGAAACAAACAAACAAACTCCCACAGAGGCGAGCTGCACAGAAATGTCAAACCCACAAAAAAAACACCCAGAGCACGCATCGACCCTCTCTCTCTTTTTTGTTGTCAACACCAGGATGCAAGCGGTGCTCCCAAACAATACGTGCACGAGCTGTGAGGCACGAGGTGCCTGGGAATAAAAAGAGGGTCGACATGAAACCGCCCAGAATGTGGCGAAGCCATGCCTGAGAGCACGAGGTCCAGTAGGGCTGGTTCTCCTCCACTGTGTGCTTGTGCCATGGCTATGGTGGAAAGACATGAAACCGCCCAGAATGTTGCAAAGCCGGGCCTGAGATTGTGAGGTCCAGTAGGGCTGGTTCTGTGTGCTTGTGCCATGGCTATGGTGGAAAGACATGAAACCGCCCAGAATGTTGCAAAGCCGGGCCTGAGATCGTGAGGTCCAGTAGGGCTCTTTCTCCTCCGCTGTGTGCTTTTGCCATGAATATGGTGGGTAGACGCCACACAAAAATCTGTGTCACTGCTTCGGGTTCCTAAATAAAAGCGCTTCCACAATGACTGAGATGGGAGATATTAACAGGAGCTTAACTTTCCTGCATGTCTCTTCTTCTGTCGTGATTAACTCATTTCCGATGAAAAACATAATTGGCAAACAAGTCTGGAGCCTCCTTATACTGGTATGGGCCTAGGGAGTGAAAACGTGTGTAGTTAAATGGGAGAGAGGAAAAAATTGCTTTTTTAATTAAGGGTGCCATGAAGTTTTTTTCCCCCCTCTTTCCACAGGTGCCAGCCCTCATTAATAACCCGCTGGATTGCGCTTTGCCTGCCTGCATGAGTTCCCTGCACGTGTGAGGAGTTGAACACGGTCAGTTTTGGGGGATTTGGTGAGCATGGCTGCACCGTGCACAAAGGGTTTCCCACGAGTGGCTGGGGCTGCTGTCAAACCACCGGCGGCCCACGCTTCCTGAGCTCAACCTCAACCAATTTTCCATCAGACCAGACAACACAACACACACAGCATTTTCTTAACCCCACGGCACAGAAATATTAACAATACACACGCACGCACGCACGCACGCAAGCAAGCACGCACAACACACACACACACACACACACACACGCACACACGCACTCACTCTTACAGACGGATGGGGATGAAGAGACACACAATCATTTCAAGAACACTTTTACTGACACACATTCCACAAACACACATGTTGACATCAGACAAACACACACAAAAGCATGCACAGACGCACACATTATTCACATATGCACACGTGTACAGAATGAAAAACCACAAAGAACATAAAGACAAATGTAGACAAGAAAAGGCCACCTGTGGTGTGCTGATGCAATCCGCCCACCTAATGCAGATTCTACCCAAGCTCCGGTGCACCCACACGTACGCACGCACATACACACACCCACACAAACCACACAACTGAATTCTGCTGAAATTCTTACTAAAACAAATTGCAAGGGGGTGTGGTGGCTGTCCTCAAACAGTATAGGCCAAAAAACAGCATGGACAGCATGGTGTCATACACGTATGTTCTGAAGAAATTAAGCCAAAATGGGCCAGATTGGTTAATTTGGCAAAATGAGCAAACTTGGAGCCAGAGTCTGCTCAATACGTGCTTTAAGATGTGTGCAAACAGAAAACCAGTCTGCCCAAAATGAGCCATATTTGAAAAATCCCTCTAGAAGCTTTACTTCTGACTGAGCATACACTGTGCATGGTTTTTACAGACATTGGTTTAGTACCAATACTCTTGAAAGTGATAATGCATTTCTGTGGCACAGGGGACATCAGACGCAAGGTAGAGAGTTTCATAATGCTGAGAAAAGACCACAAGGCAGGAGACAAATAGAGGGCAGGTATTTTTTTTCCCACGGTTCCTTGGAGGTTATTTTCAGAGCATCTGGTGAGCAGAGACAACTTCAAAAGAGCCCGGGTTTCTCTGGCCTTGTACACCCCCCAACCACCCACCCACCCACCCCTATCCGACGCCTGTCTGAGCTGAGCTGCCGGAGGAGGATGCTGCATGGTAATGCTCTGGCTGCCCAGGAGACGAGGAAGGAAAGAGAGGAGAGACGAGGCCCGTCACGTCACATGCCCGTTCTTCCCATCCACGAGGCCAGGAGCTGCAATGTTAGGGAGGACGCTGTGCGTGTGTGTGTGTGTGTAAGAGAGAGGACAGGATATCAGAAGGTGTTGTGTGTTCGGGTCGTACCCTTGCCACCCCACAGCGTCACTCTGTAGCAGCACACAGCAAAAATCAGCAGGCGTACAGCATGCTTCACACTCCACACATACCCACGCCACGCCACACCACACCACGCCACGCCACGCCCTCAACCCTCCTCTGCCAACACAGAGGCAGGGAAGCCAAAGTCCTGACAGAAACACAGGGAAATGCTTCACTCTGGAAATCGGAGGGAAAATCCCTAGTCAAAAGCGTTTCCTCTCTTCATGAAGTCATGGTTGTTGTGTAGCCATGGCTCAGGAGAAAGCCTAACGATACATGGTTGTGTTCATGACTGTTTGTGTCTCTACACGCAGCAGTACATTGAGGAATGAATTAATGGAAGGATGGATGGATGGATGGATGGATGGATGAACAGACGGATGGATGCGTGGGTGGATGTTAGGTGCATCAGACAGACAAATGCTGAAATAAGTGAGCAGAAAGTAACTGGTTGACTCAAACACAAGACAGAAAAAAAGTGAGAAACAGGAGGAGAAAGAAAAGCGTAGAGGAGCGATAACAGCAAGTGTGATAAAAGTGGTACAGAAACTGTCAGGGACAGATTGAGTAGGGCTGCTTCAAAACCAGCAAACCTGACCAACAGTTTCCCTGGAGGCATCGAGAGTCCTCCTCTGAAGAAAGGGGACAAGCCGAGTCACAGAGAGCTGCAGAGCCAAGTGGACACAGACTCTCCCTCTGGATGCACTGAGCACTGAGAGACACAGAATCTCCCTCTGGATGCACTGAGCACTGAGAGACACAGACTCTCCCTATGGCTGCACTGGGCACTGAGAGACACAGACTCTCCCTCTGGCTGCACTGGGCACTGAGACACAGACTCTCCCTCTGGATGCACTGGGCACTGAGAGATGCTGACTCCCTCTGGCTGCACTGGGCACTGAGAGATGCTGACTCTGCAGTTTAGCGGCACAGGGAGTGGAACGATTATTCAGAGAGCTCTCACTTCATGAGGCATTTAGGTGCAGCCCTGGAATGGGAACATACATGGAAGGCCTGCACCTATAGGGTGTGGTTGCAAGAACACACGCACACAAACACAAACACATACACACACGCACACACAAGCAGACCACACACACACACACACACACACACACACACACGCACGCGCGCACGCAGACCACACACACACACACACACACACACACACACACACACACACACGCAAGCAGACCAAAACACAAACATCACATACTGCGAGACATGTGTCCATAAAATCAGACGAATGATGGCTCTAGGAGACATGACCTGTCAGGATGCAAAGACAGATGCGAGAACTGCAGTGAGGTAATTGGAGGCAGTTTTCTTTGCTCTGCAGTGTGTGTGTGTGTGTGGTTGTGGTGGTGGTGGGGTCTCTTGATTAAATCACTACAAGAGGACTGACTGAGGCCAGTGGGTGAAGCTTGCAGTCTTTCTTTTCTGAGAGAAAGGGAGAGGGGAAGACAGAGAGAGTGGAGTGGAGCGAAAAGCGCAGCCACTTGAGGATGTTTGAGGTGGTAGGTGGAGACAAATGGGCGCCTGTCTGGTTGTGGAGATGGGAGAATAATGGCTGCTGGATGGAGCGTGCTCATTAGGCTGGAGAGGGATGGAGTCAGGGAGAGGCAGGACACCGGGTACCATGCAGCCTTGCAGGGGGTCCAAAGATCAAAACACACTCAGGTGTCAGTGTGGAGACCCCTGGAGGTGTGGAGGTGTGGAGGTGTGTGTGTGTGTGTGTGTGTGTGTGTGTGTGTGTGTGTGTGTGTGTGTGAGTGTGTGTGTGTGAGAGAGAGATCGACAGTGTGTTAATGAGTGCATTTCTTACCTGTCTCTGTGCTGAGGCAGCCATCTGAATCTGGCAGAACTTCACAGCCTGGTCCAGAGCCACATCTTCATCCACCTATCATTGGAAAGAGCAGAGAGGAGTTCAGCACGCCTCTCAGCACTCAGTTTGGCAGTCTAATAAACCTCCTTTCAATGATGCTATCAACATTCAGCCTCAAACGATGTAGGCTCACTATGAATACATTAGGAATCGAAAGGAATATAGTTCCAATTATCACCTTGTCATCACAACTCCCTAAACAAACAAAAATACATCTTTCAAAAATGGATGACAAGACGTTAAGAGGACAAAATAACAAAATGATCTTGATGAATACTGAAGTAGTTTTTTCTAAGCTTTTCTCTCTACACCGCCTACAACAGGCACTTTTGGACTGGAGGAACGTTATCATAGTTCTTAGAACTGTTGGAGGAAGTACCCCCTATTTTTGTGAGTCAACACTGCACTGAGTATTATCGTAGTTCTCATCTTAGAACGCCGTTTTAAGAGACTTTTTTAGCTCCTACTTCCTACTTGTGTAGGGACTCTCCCAGCACAAGAGGACCCATGAGTGACGTAGATGGTGATTGGTCCAGACACAAGTGACGTCATTAAACCAAACATCTGCCGTTTTATGTCACCTCAGCTCTCCTGCTGGCAGTGCGAAAGCAAACAGCCCTTGAGGTGTGGGGTTCTCTGCGGAGCTCCACAGTTCCTCTGTTTAAGTCCACAAGCGCCTAATTACATCTGGCTTAATTACACACCTAATCTGCAATGTCTCGGAAGACGCAGCCACTTGGTAAATAGGACCAAAACACAGGAAAGGCTGCCATGCGTTTAAGGGGCTCTGTCTGCTTGTATCTTGATGGATATTTGTTTTGCCATATTCAACAGGTTTTAAAGAAAAGACAGACAAGGACAAGGAGCACCATGCAAGTACGTCCACTACAACACACTGTGACAAACACACAATGAACAAAAGTGGGAAAAATCACGATAAATGTCCCTATGATTTTGGAGTTTGGAGTCAGCATTTTCGAGGTAGGCTGGAGTCAAGGTGATTTCTTGACCGTGTTTCTGTGGGATGCAGGCATGCCAACGGCATCCCAACCACCTTGATGTATGGAGCAACACGCCAAAGAAAAGGCTGAGTTAATAAGACTGGGGACCTGCCAAGACTGGGGCCCTGCCAAATGTCATATTAGTCACATCCAGCAGGATATTTGGGGATATATGATGATCACCATGACGATGCATTGTATGAACACCACAAATGGTTGCTTATTGCAGGAAACTACAGTAGCCCCAGGACCGGAGTTTTCTGCTTAGCTAAACGTTATCAAAATTGCCAAGCAAGTTGCCACTGTAAAATGTATTAATTACAAAGCCTGTTGGGAGTCTGAGTCCTGCCCTGTGCAGTCCACTAATTGCTCCTCCTGGAGATCTGGGAGCAGTTAGGAGTCCCAAGGAACAGCCGCTATTTTCCGCATGCCTCAGAATAAACTGTACTTCTTGAATAGGCGGGGAGTCTAATTGGCCTCTTTTTGGAATGCAGTAATAGGCAGAAAATGTCAGTGGCAATCATCAATGATCAGATGACCCAAGAAAACACAATGAGCCAGCTAAAATGTAAGCTAGTTTAATGAGCGTCTATGTAGTGTTTGCCCATTAGAGGGCAGTATATCTTACATGGTTACCCTTATGTACATATTAGGAGCGTTTGTTTAAAAAAGAGAGCCATATGTTTTGAGGTTAGCTTTTTAGTAGCAGTTAGCTAAGCTAGCTGTCAAACTATAAGTGTCTAATTGTATGGCTAGGTCATAATGACATAATACAACCTGCTGAATAACATCTTTCATAATATGGTACAAAATTCATAGAGTGAATTGGTGCCAAACTAAAAGATTTTATACTGTACACTTCGTTATTGGCTTTATAAGTTTCATAGTGGACCTTCAATTACCAGCAGCTGCTTACTAACTGCAAGTTCCAACTGTCTGTAAGGTTCCTTGGCTTTCTAAGCTTTAACAAAAACTGGTTCATCTCTCTACAACGCAAAGAGTCTTTGTGCTCAAAGATGAGGAATGAAGGTTGTCAGAATCTATATGAATCACATATTGTATTCAGACAATTACATTTAGCCTAATTACACAGCTAATCTGCAATGTCTCAGAAAAAGAAGCCAATTGGTACATTGGACCCATATGCTGCCATGTAGATCAGAGGTCTTTGTGCTCTCCTGGTTTCAAAAGCATCCTCTGGAGGTGGTTGCTGACTTAGAACTGTTTACCACACTGTCTGCGCACAGACTGCAAACACAAAGAAACGGAAAGCATCCAATCCCTCACTTTCCTCCGAAGCACAGAGCAAGTTCAGACTCATTTTAGCAAGCAAGGCAGGAAATCACTGGTGGTTCAGCACCCACATGTAGCACCGAGTTAGGGCTGCTCAATTATAGCAAATATCATAATCATGATTATTTTGGTAAGTACTGAGATCACGACTACTTAACACGATTACTCATTCAGTGTTTCTCTTAGGATTTTTTTTCAGCAAAGGTGCAGTTGTATGTGCAGACATGAACCTGCGATACTGGACCCTCAGTGCTTTTATTTAATAATTTTGTCTCACGATTAGTAGTATTATAATCAATGCATATTATATTTCATATAACAATATATTAACATATATTTTGTCTTCTTTACTTAATGAGATAGCACAAATAGACTACTACAAATTATTACAGACAAATGTCATTTAGAATCATGTCTTGATTTGACTTTTTCCACATGCATTTGAAACAATAACTGTACAATGACGAAGGCCTACACTGACATGGTGCACTGTCACTTTAAAAACATCTGCTGGTGTAGGTGATGGTTTCATGTGGGGATGTGACGTAAACATGATACTGGAGAAATCATTTATTTTTTTGCATCAACCGAAACCACACTGTTCAAGTGTTTATCTCGGGTTTACCACACGTCGTAAGTGAACTTGGCAACATTTCATACTAAACATGTTGATGCATGACAGATCATAGGAGATGCTAACGCTAGGACTGGGACTGACTGTTAAGGATGACCTTTAAACTGGCATGCAACTATAACTGGGGTAGTAGATAATGCTAAGAGAGTGGATAACTCTTCCCTGTGCAAGCATTGTGTTTCGTCAGATTTGGACTTTGAAATGCACATGAGAACCATTTAGAGTCCGTATGAATGTCTCAGTGTTTAAACATTCCCACTATACTACTGGTCTTACACAATGCTCACTGACTTAACTTCTGGCAAGCGTTAGTTATTTGTCCCGTAGATTAGTCCTGTAGAATTATAAGATAATATCTTTTGATTGCTAAAGATATTATTTGGGGCTTTAGGGAAGGGCAAAAGCACGCCACTGCAAAATAAAAGCGGAACGCTGGATTTATAACACAAGACCACACAAGAGCATCATTGAAATACTGCACATTAAACGTTTTATCTTGATTGCCTTGTCGGAATTTATAATAGTCACTGATAAAAAAACAGCCCCACACAGAGTGCCGTTAAAGGCCAAAGGATTGTGCAAAAACATTCCACTACCACTGGCAATTATCCTATCCCACTAATAACACCTTTAGTGGCAAGTTGGGGGGTTTCTACTTTTCCTTTTCTCTCGCCCTTCAAATAAATAAATAGCCTATTGTGAGGGAGGAAGAAAGAAATAAAGACCATCACTGGGTCCTTCTAGCCAACCCTTTCATCAAATGGTGCAACATATAATCAATGTGAACCACTGAACAAAGCCACATATGTTATGATGAAGGAAGCAGAGTAGAGTCACATGCTGCCTAATGGTGACACAGCAGTGGTTTTGAGGGATTAAACACTGTGAAGTTGCCCGTGCTTGCTCAGTGACCGAGCTCGAGTAAATAAATTGCACAAGCTCTGACTGATATCAACATTGCGTGGAAGAGAAAGAAGGCCGTCACCAGAATTGGCAAGCATTCTAAACCAGTTCTGCAGCCAGCGTGAGTCATGTTTGACCAGACACCGATTAGGCTGAAGATGCAGGCCCAGAACATTTTTGGGATGCTTGGTGTTTGCCGGCTTTATGTTTTGATCACGGAAAACAGTAACTTAGGTTACCTGAAGTAAATAGTAAATGGCCTTCCCTCACCGCATCTTAAAAAGGTAATAGATTGACTCTTATTGTCTCTGCAGAATGTATAGGCAAACACCACTAGAGAACCTCAACAGTGATGGTAAGTATGTCAGTAGCTGCAGGTCACACGACGCAATGTGTATCCACCTGATGCTGCAATGGTATTTGTGCAAAGAAAAACATTTAGAGATTAAAAAAAGCTATTACTTTAGGGAGCCCGCACACTTATCAGGCGCTGAAAGCTTTACACCAGTGCCATTTTTCACTGCATGCAGCTGGGAAGGATTTCCTCTTTCTCAGCCCACTCTAATAATGGAGTTCCTTCCATTACTTTGACCACAAAACACAGTTCTGACTACAAACGAATCGCAAACTGACAAGGCCACCTTCAGACTAGACTGAACCACATGCATTTGACAAATACGTTTTACAGGACGTGAATACAATATATATCCAATTCCATCTTATTAAAGTTTGCATAACCAAATGATATCCACCTGTTTTGGATACCAGCTTACTTTAGTTTGTCTACGAGTCATCCCTGCCGGTCAGAGGTTAAGCACAAGCATTTTTTTATTTTGCCAAACACGACTTATACTTTTTAAGGTAGAAGCATGGAACAGAATGCTATGAATGGTCTCCCAACACTCTTTACAATGAGAAAAGATACAGACATACTGAACCGACCAAAAGTGGATTGGTGAGATACTCCTGCCCGGCCCTGCCCTGCATTCCTTAGTTTAGCTGAGGCTACGTCTATTTTTCTTTAAGGAGCACTGAACAGGCCACTGTGTCTGGTGGGTGAAGCAAACATAACTCAGCAAGCGCAAAATCCTGGTTGGCACTGTCATCCAGATTCACTGGCAACTCGAGAAGATTCTTCTCCGGGTGATATTTTCTTAACACCAAAACACAAACACAATAAATCCCCTTTTCCACTCACCTGCTTAATGAGCATGTAGGTCTCTGACATAATCTTCTCAATGCGGCCCAGGTCGTAGGTCATGACCTTCTGACCTTGCTGCCACACCCTGTACGCGTCCAGCAGGAGGGTCTTGCCCGACTCCACGTCATCCAAGAGTTTTCTCTTTCGGGGCCGGCGCTCCGAGACGCTGTGGGCAGACGTGGGGACTGACCCCGACGTCAGCACCTTGGCCGCCAGGCTTTGGCTCTGCAGCTGCTGCTGCTTGGAACTAATACTCAGCTCCTCTAGCGACAGCTCAGCATTGTGGCTGCTTTCCGGAATGTTGCCTGAGAGTTCTGGTCCCGTACGCAAGGCCTCCTTCTCAGCCGAGGTACTCCCGCTCTGAGAATCTGCGGTCTTTGGCGTGGCGGCCACTAAACAATGGCCCAGGCCCAAGTCCAACTCCATGGGTTCCTCCGGGCCTGCCTTGACGTTCTCGGCATGCGCGCCCTCCACCCTGCCCATAGGATTGGTCAGCGCATCAGTGGAGGGTGTTGCGGGCGCCTGCTGCTGCATCAGGGAGTCATCTCTGGGTGCCGCCTCGGCTGGCGTGGATGATGCAGGGGCCTCGGTAAGGGCCGGCTTGCGAGGTGGCTGGGTGTGCTTGGCGTCCTCAGCAGAGGGCCTGCTGGTCGGGTCAGCCGTCGTCATCTCCCCCATGGAAAGGACAGAGACTTTGGGAGGCGGCTCCGATACCTGTGGCACAGAGAGAGATGGTGAATAACTGTGTGAATAGAAAACAGGCTGTAATTCCTTGGAGCTTAGTCTGTTACAATAAGCAGCATCCAACAGCCACAGGTATAATGACCTTTTGAAGACCTGAAGCTTGGCATTTTGTGAGTTTTTAAAAAAATGTTTTGCATGTTTTAACCTTCAACCTCTTTGTGTGAATAGGGTTTTTTGAGTACTGTGCTGAAAACTATTCATTAATACTGAAGGCATGATTTCATTATGAAGTTACTGAATGTATTATTGGTAACTATACATACAACAGTACAATACAACAACAATGTTCTTCGCTAGAAATCTATTATTCAGACTACAAATTACTGCTCTATAGTACTTTATATTATCAGACATAACAGGAAATATTTGACATACTGATTTGTCGATTTAGAGTACAGTAACTAAGAATCCTAATCTCCTTCTTGACTGGACATTCTCTCCAAGATATCATGGTCTAAGTTTAGTCTACACTAAATCCTACATCTAAGACCTTTGTTAACTAAATATATCTGGAATTTTCTCCATGTGATTCATGCTTTGCCTCCACTGTTTTACCAGTTTTGGGATTTGGACAGATTTTGTCAAACAGCCAACCACCGGCGAGAACTCCACTACAAATGGCTTATGTGTGTGCAGATACCTGTCTGCATGTGTGTGTGTGCGTGTGTGTGTGTGTGTGTGTGTGTGTGTGTGTGTGTGTGTGTGTGTGTGTGAGTGTATGAGAGTGTGTGTTGTGTGCTGATGGACTGTGGGCTGTGCTGAGTGCCGTACCCCAGTGAGTTTGTTCAGATTGTCCTCAAGCACTTTCACAGTGAGGAAAAACGCTCGCTTCGCCAAAACCTGCCGGTCCACATCGCGCAAGTATTTCCTGAGCCACACAAGAGGACGGAGAAAATGAGACAAAAACATTACACTCGTTGAGTCACCAGAAGTTTAGGAAAAAAACAGGAACAAGAAAACAAAACCAATAAAGTTATTTGTTGTTTTCCATGACCCTAAATGAGGAAATGACAGAAGAGAGGCACATCCTAAACACGTAAACAATATCTGCTTCACCATTGTCTTATTGGCCAGACAACACAGCGTTTCAGGCAAGTTGGCCTTCAACAGAGTGTGACCCTCGGTGTGTCTAAAAGGAGGTGTAGCTTGCTATACTTTACGCACTTTACACACTTTACCTTAGTACACTGAAGCCACAGTACAGGTAAGATTCATCACCATTACTTTAAACATGAGAGTGTTTGGTGATGAAGAGGTTGGCTCAACATGAGAGTGGGTGGTGATGAAGAGGTTGGGGGGTGATGAAGAGGTGGGTGGTGATGAAGAGGTTGGGGGGTGATGAAGAGGTGGGTGGTGATGAAGAGGTGGGTGGTGATGAAGAGGTGGGCTCAACATGAGGGTGGGGGGTGATGAAGAGGAGTGTGATGATGAAGAGGTGGGCTTAACATGAGGGTGGGGGGTGAAGAGGTGGGCTGAACATGAGGGTGGGGGGTGATGAAGAGGAGTGTGATGATGAAGAGGTGGGCTTAACATGAGGGTGGGGGGTGAAGAGGTGGGCTGAACATGAGGGTGGGGGGTGATGAAGAGGTGGGGGGGTGATGAAGAGGTGGGCTCAACATGAGGATGGGGGGTGAAGAGGTGGGGGGGTGATGAAGAGGTGGGCTGAACATGAGGGTGGGGGGTGATGAAGAGGTGGGCTGAACATGAGGGTGGGGGGGTGATGAAGAGGTGGGGAGGTGATCAAGAGGTGGGGGGGGGGGGTGATGAAGAGGTGGGCTGAACATGAGGGTGGGTGGTGATGAAGAGGTGGGGGGTGATGAAGAGGTGGGGGGTGATGAAGAGGTAGGCTCAACATGAGGGTGGGTGGTGATGAAGAGGTGGGCTTTACATGAGGGTAGGGGGGTGATGAAGAGGTGGGCTTTACATGAGGGTAGGGGGGTGATGAAGAGGTGGGCTTTACATGAGGGTGGGGGGTGATGAAGAGGTGGGGGGGTGATGAAGAGGTAGGCTCAACATGAGGGTGGGGGGTGATGAAGAGGTGGGGGGTGATGAAGAGGTGGGCTTTACATGAGGGTGGGGGGGTGATGAAGAGGTGGGCTCAACATGAGGGTATGTGATGATGAAAAGGTGGGCTCTTGTCTTACTTTCCCTGGTCCGGGGTTCTCTGCAGCATGAACGAGACTTTAAGCAACGTGTCGTGGTCTCGGAGCTTAGACAGCACCACCAGCAAGAGCACGATGGAGCGGTTCATATGAGACGCAAAACTGCCGGGCCGATCAATCTCATCCACTGGAATACGCCAGATGCCCTGAGGAAGGAAAGAGGGGGAGGGAGAGAGAGGAAGAGAGAGAAACAAATGAACTATAACTCAGACAAAAAAAAACCTGGGTGTACAGATGCTCTGGATCATCTTCTGCCACTCCACTGTCTTATGTTTCCTGCCAGCTGAGGTTTTGGCCTTGTCAAGCATCTGCCTGGCCTGTATTCCAGTGCCACGTTCACTTTAGCCCCATGGCAAATCCTTTATCCAAAGCGGAAGCCCTGCCATCAAGGCACAGGCAACTTGAGATGATGGTGATTCACATTGACATTTAAACACTTTAATCCTCAATTACAGTCAATTGTAAAAAGCAGAGGCTTCTTCGAAGAGGCAAGACATTGAGGGAGTGAGTGAGTGAGCAACAGAGGGAGAAGTTGATGACACGGATTATAATAATACAGCTATCAGCTCGTTTGCTCTTTCGGCAGAGTGAACCAGTCTACCGTGCATTTATCTGAACCCACGCCATGAAATGAAACAGCCGGCCAACGCAGCTCCGATTCTTAGTGTGTGTGTGTGTGTGTGTGTGTGTGTGTGTGTGTGTGTGTGTGTGTGCTGTAGAGAAGTTAATAAGCACAAAGCGGAGTGCAGCTGAATAAACAGCCTGTGCGGTGACGGTGAGGAGAGACGACGTGATTGTGTGAGCAGATCGTCAGCGCTAACGAAGACGATGACACAAACAGACGGCGGCATCGCTCGTGCTGTCGAGTCCCTCTGCATTCCCGCGGCTCCATGCGCTCCTGACGACACGGCCAGACTGCTCTTAAGCACCCGTCTCAGACCTGCATAGCAAAAACATCTCTGACTCCCAGCGTAAATATTTTCTAACCCTCTAGCTCCCCCCAAGACCACATCATGTGAGCTACGGGGGTGTTTGTTTACAGATCTGTGTTTATATTTCACAGCACCCGACGGCAGTGGCTGTGTTTTACACCTCTGTGCAAATCATATGCACATCATAACATCGGCGGCCCGTATCTGCATAACGCCATAACTCGCCAATACACAGGAGCTGACTCAAGAGCACCAAATAAGAACCGGAGACTGGCTGGCAAGCAGGCAGGCAGCATGCGTGTGTGTGTGTGTGCATGTCAGAGTGTGTGTGTGTGTGCGGTGTGTGTTTAGGCATTCCAGAGCACGGGGTTACACTGGGACAGCTGGCTGGAAGAGGAGGCTGAGACGGGCACCCTAGAGAGGCCCCCCTGTTGATGATGATGGAGGGGGGGGGGGGGGGACTGCCCAAAGGTGTTTGAGTAGTAGAGCAGCGCTGTTGCACACAGGCAAACACCTATACATTTAACATTTATGCAATAATGATCGCCGGATATACATTATTCCTTAGATCAGAGGAGGTTGATGGTGTGGCAATCAGGAAGCAATTACACCACAGAGACGAGCAAACCAGCAGAGTGGAAGGGGCACAGGGAGATAGAGCATGTGTGACAAAGGAAGGGAGCGATAGAGAAAGAAAACCAAGTAAGCAGCTGAGAGCCTGAACAATAATTTAACTCCAAGCTTATCCTGGGAAAAACTGCATTTAACTCCAAGCTTATCCTGGGCCAAACTACATTTAACACCAAGCTTATCCTGGGCCAAACTACATTTAACACCAAGCTTATCCTGGGCCAAACTACATTTAACACCAAGCTTATCCTGGGCCAAACTACATTTAACACCAAGCTCATCCTGGGCCAAACTACATTTAACACCAAGCTCATCCTGGGCCAAACTACATTTAACACCAAGCTTATCCTGGGCCAAACTACATTTAACTTCAAGCTTATCCTGGGCCAAACTACATTTAACACCAAGCTTATCCTGGGAAAAAACTACATTTAACACCAAGCTTATCCTGGGAAAAACTGCATTTAACACCAAACTACATTCAACACCAAGCTATTGTCTACATATATGCCAAAGAAAATTCCTTACTTGGCAATAAAACAATTCTGAGTAACACCAAGCTATTTTGGGCCAAACTCCATTTAACACAGACCTCATCCTGGGCCAAACTACAAACGGTTACTGGTTGCACTCTCACATCAAACCAGGAACACCAGGGCCACATCCTGCTGCTACATGGAGAAAAAGAGAGAACACACTATAACCACAAGGTCATTATCAAAACACACACACACGCACGGAGTCACACACACACACACACACACACACACACAGAGTCATGCACACACACGCAAACACACCACACACACACACACACACACACACCCACCCACACAAACACACGCAAACACACCACACACATACACACACACACAAACACTCTGTTGATGCAATGGAGGCACGCATGGCGGTCTGGTCTTATCGTGATGAGGCCAACCAAATGAGGTGGCTGGGCTTGTTTGATAGGCACGGCACGAGCGCTCAGGTGCTTCCTCCTCCACAATAAGCCGCTCCTTTCTCCTCTGCCACGCGCTACACACTTCCCCATTCAGTCCACCTGCAGCCCACTATTCTCTGGCCTGTTTCTCCGAATCCACCTCTTCCCTCCCCTGCATTTTGAGAGGAAGGGGAGGTGGAGGGGGAATTCTACATGAAGTAGTGCTCTGTTGGCCTGGCAACAGTTGAAAAAACAGTGAAGGGGAAGAGAAATAGATGTGTGTAATGCTGGTCCGTAAATGCAAGTGAGTAAGGGGGTAAGGGGGAAAAAAAAGACTGCAATTTCTGCTTTCATTCAGAGGCTTGTCATTTTCTTAGTTTTGTTTTGTTTGAAGCTTGCTTAGTTTATATGGATTGCTGCTAGCCTCATAGGGACCAGTTCAAATATGTGACAGGCATTGACCTCAACCCCTCCGTGTTAGATTATAGCATTTGATGCGCTGGGGCTCCTCTGAGTTGCTTTTAACAAAAGGGTATGCCAAGAATGAAATGCATGCAAAAGTAAATATTGCGATGACATAACATAATCTTCTCCGATTAAAAAGCTCCTTTCATTTGCAAAATAACACCAGATGGTATGAAAAACATTTTGACCAAAAGCTTAAGTATTTAGTTTTGGTGAGTAACAAAAAAGAAAAAAGAACAGAACAAAACAAAAACATAACTAGAAGGATATTCTAAAAGCCTGTTCTATGCCCATTGTTTGTATGAGTTGTGTGAAAACGGCCTGATGTGACTGTGGGTGTGTAGGCTATATATTTACGTGTGTGTGTTTGTGTGTACTGGAGAAGATGAGGATCAGACACAGAGCTTTACCCTTTCACTGCACAGATTTCAGAAAGCCTGCTAGGGAGGGAGGGAGAAAGAGGGAAAGAGAGAAAGAGAGAAAGAGAGAAAGAGAGAGGGGGTGAAAGCAGGGGAGGGCCGTGTTCCCTCTGATAAACAGACACAATGTTACACGCTTCCTCTCTGGCACGGCAGCCCCTCTACAGCCATAGCCACACACACACACAAACACACACACACACACAAATACGCCCCCGCACACACACACACACACACACGCCCACACACACACATGCAGTAGCACATGTCCACAAAAACACAGTGTGGCTTTGGGAAGATTACACCACGGCACTTCAGATCAAG
Source organism: Sprattus sprattus (assembly GCF_963457725.1). NCBI lineage: Eukaryota > Metazoa > Chordata > Actinopteri > Clupeiformes > Clupeidae > Sprattus > Sprattus sprattus. The sequence continues at coordinate 13,519,373 of NC_137913.1, read as the reverse complement.
CAGATTTACCAGAATTTAACTGCCATGCTTTATATTCTGTGTGTGTGTGTGTGTGTGTGTGTGTGTGTGTGTGTGTGTGTGTGTGTGTGTGTGCATGCATGGCTGGAGGTTGTTTGTTTCACACCTTTTGAGTCCAAAAGGAATGTGAAGATATTTGGCCATGGGCCCTGACATCCATCATTTCGTCCTTGTAAACACACTCTTTGACCAAGGGCTAGTTTGCATTCAACATGTTTGCACCCCCAAGTAATGGAGAGGGGACTTTTGAGCCGGAATAGTTCTAATGATCTGAGGAAGAGCTGTGGAAAAACAACGTAAGTTGGACGAGCCCCCACTAGCTTCGGTTCACAGCTGTGATGCACACCAACACTCTGCACTCGACTCCATCTGTCTATGGAGAACACAAGATGGATGGCCAGTGGCCTGTGGATGCGGAAGAGAGAGAGAGAGAGAGAGAGAGAGAGAGAGAGAGAGAGAGAGAGAGGGGGATAAAAAGAGAGAGAGAGGAGGGAGAGAGAGAGAGAGAGAGCGAGAGAGAGCGAGAGAGAGAGAGCAAGCGTCACATGGGAATCTGAAAGATCAATAAAGCGGGTGCTGACAGGGAAGCAGCCTCAGTGAAAGAGCCGCAGAGAGCGTGAGAGGCCCAAACTGCACTGAACGAGGGACCTGTTGGATTCTTGCTGCTCACCGACGGAGACGCAAAGAGACGGTGAATCATTTAGATGATTTAGGTGTTTACTGAGGGTGTAAAACAGAGAAAAAGTTGTGTGTGTGTGTGTGTGTGCGAGCGAGAGAGAGGGAGTGTGTGTGTGTGTGTGTGTGTTTAGTACAAAGGAGGGTGATAACGAGAGTGGGCGGAGGCGGTGTTGCATCACAGCCGCCCAAACAGCATCACAAGCAATTTACAGTCTGTGGTTTAATCAGGCAGCAAACACAGCAGCACAGCCATGTTCACATCAATAATTCAGCCCTGTGCCCAAATAATCTGTCTTCAGTGCACGCCCCAGCAGCCCCAGGGTGAGGGCCAGGACAGAGGGAGAGAGAGGGAGGGAGAGAGAGAGAGATAGAGAGGGAAGGAGAGGAAGGGAGAGAGAGAGAGAGGGAGGGGAGAGATAGAGAGAGCAGTGAAGGGAGAGGATAAGAGGAGGAGGAAGACAATCATGTAAAGCAACAAAGAAAGAAAGCAAAAACAGAAAGAAACAAAGAAACGAATGGAGGAAATAACATTCAAAGCTAGTGAAAGAAAGCAGCACAGGAAACAGTCAAAGGGAGAATAACCTCCAGGCAGAGGGAAGGAGGGAGGAGGAAGAGGAGAGGAAAGGAGAGGAGAGGAGTGGAGAAGAGGGTTAAGACCAGAGGGGCTCCACAGGTGAACTCAGTGTGGGGGCTCCCCCCTCTTGGGGAATCCCCCTTTCCTCCCGTCATGCTGCCTGCAATGGGTAGACATGAGAGGGCTTCCCTCGGCTCTGCCTCGCTAGTCTCTTGTGACAGGCACCCAACTCTCCCCACCCGACATCCAACCCCGGCTGCCCCAGGTGCCCCACAGCACTGCTGCTCAGCTTGACTGCAGGTCTCAGAGGCATCGGCTCCATTATTCAAGCTCCGGGGCCCTTTAAATGCAACGTACACATGTTGCCTCTTGTAAACTAGCAGCCAGTATCAGATAGGTGGCCATAAAATATTGACATGGGCACCACTTCCCAAAAAAGCCCTCGCTGCGCTACTGCGCACATTGTTTAATGATAACGAGGCTACCATTTTGAACACGCTCTCTTTGAGGTACCATGTTAATAGTGCAAAAGGGCTTTTAAGAGTTGTATCCCTGTTGGTTTCATATCAACATAGAGGGGGGGGGGGGGGACAGTTAGTTATTATTACACTATTAATATTACTATTATTATATTACATTATAACACTTTGCTTGTGAAGATGTTTCAGGACTTTACAAACAGGAAGCCAAGAGTTGTAGGGTAAAAAACACAACGTTTCCAGTAATATGATGCCTTGTTGTTTGGTTAGCATAGTTCCTCACTGAATTAGGAAGGTTCCGTTCAAATGGACCATCATTCAAAGGAGAGGAGAGGAGAGGAGAGGAGAGGAGAGGAGAGGAGAGGAGAGGAGAGGAGCTGATTAGTGCTGTTTCTCATCTGGGGGGATTAATCATCCCACAGAGTGGTGGTCTGGACTGTAATTCCAGTCTGGTTGGTCAAGCGGAGCCTTCATTAGACAGATGCACGTTCAGCAAGCATGTGGATCTATTTAACAATCTGTGCCTTCGCTCTGATTTCTCTCTGTTCTCTTCTCTCCACACCTACGGAAAAGATGGTTCTGATAAAAAAGGGCATTCTTCTATGATTCATCACGGCCCTGTAGAAACAGCCTGCCAAGCCTCTAATATTCCACAGGTGTCATAGATTCTTAATACAATCATCTCAAAGGTAAAGCCATGCAGTGACTAAGACCTATTTGTACCATACAGGACGATGACTTTGAATTTTCAAAAATCAACAGGTTGTCACAAAATATTGGCCTTCAGTCACATACGATCTCTGCAAACTACATTAAACGTAAAAAGATGTTGCTTTCTTTCGACCCAGTTCTCCTCTACAAAGATAATTTGCCCAGGTCTACTTAGGCAACAGGTGAGTTTAGATCAGAGCAGAAATTCCTTTTAGACTCCAGTCAGAGTCTTCAAGGGTAACCCACACGTCTTCAGTGTGTGTGAGTACAGGGCACTGTAGCCTAGATGTGCCTTTTCCAAGCAGGCCAATCAAACCCAATGACTCCAATTATGACAGGGGAAAAAGGGGGACGGGGACGGGGACAGTAAGAGCACTCCGAGAGCACTCAACACTGGAAAGCAGAGAAGAGAAAGAAAGCCAGAGAGAGAAGAGAGCCAGAGAGAAGAGAGCCACAGAAAGCACAGAGAGCAACAAACCAGAAGCAAGGAAAAGAGAATAGAGGAGAGATGAGAAAAGGGGGAAAGAGGGAGAAGGGGAGGAGGGGGAGGCTCTCCCAGTGAGTGTGGGCTTTTCTGAGTCATCGGGCAGCAACACAGGCAGCGGCAGCAACAGCAGAGAAAGAAAGAAGCTCCATTTCTGGGCATGGAGGTGGGGGGTGTGTGTGTGTGTGTGTGTGTGTGTGTGCGTGTGTGGGTGTGTGTGTGCCTGTGTGACTCCCGCCGCTCGGAGACAACACAGAAACACAGACACGAGAGCGCAAGTGCGAGCGGGGAGCCAGGGAGCGAGGAGAGCCAGGGGAACTGCCATCTGTGTGTGTGTGTGTGTGTGTGTGTGTGTGTGTGTGTGTGTGTGTGTGTGTGTGTGTGTGGCCAGGGGGCCAAGCCACCCCCCACCCCCTACCCCTTCCCTCTTCCGTCACCCTCCCTCTGATCATAGGGCCAGGGACACCGGACTTCCCACCCCCCACCACACACTCTTCCATCCTGCTCCATCAACACCACCACCAACAGCACTAGCAGCTCCTCCAGCAACAGGAGCACAGGCAATGGAGCCAACAGCAGCCCTCCCACCACCACCACCAACATAAACACAGCAGCAGCCGCCGCAGCCACAGCAGCCGCCAGGGTAACAACACAGCCAAGAAACGACAAGAGAACACAACAGAGCAGGAAGAGGGGGGGAGGGAGAGAGAGAGAGAGAGAGAGAGAGAGAGAGAGAGAGAGGAGTAAGAAAAACATGTGAAGAGAGCATGAGAGAAAGAAAGGAAAAAAGAAAGAGAGAGAGAGAGAGAACACAAGAGACTCACCATCACCAAAAGAAAGTGACTTCTCTGGATCCCTGTGTTGTTGTTGTGGTGGTAGTAGTAGTAGTAGTAGTAGTAATTGTAGTAGTAATAGTAGTTGGTGGTGGTGGTTGCTGTTGCTGATGGAGAGGCTCTAGGCTCCTCTGAGGCCAGGCAGCGGAGAGGAGAAGGTGGGTGCTCAGGCCAGTCAGCCCAGCCAGCGAGGCAGCTAGCGAGAGGGGCTGAGAGAGTGAGAGAGCAGCCTCCGGCCCCCGCGCTACACAGCTCCAGCAGCAGGAGAGGGGAGAGAGCCCAGGAGACGGGAGAGGGGGAGGAGGAGGAGAGGAGGAGAGCAGGGCAGACTCTCGGGAGGAGAAGATGAAGGACGAAAAAAGGAAAGCTATAAGGTGGTGGTGGAGGAGGAGAAGAAGAGTTTGGTGGCGTCAGGGCCCAAGCACGAAGCGCGCCGCTGACAGAAGAAGAGGAAGAAGAAGAAGAAGAAGGGCTGACTCGCTCCACTCCTCTCGTGCTCCCTCGCTCTGTCTCTCCAGCCCTGCCATCGCAAAACAAAACGCCCACGCACTCGCTCACTCACTCGCTCTTGCTGTTCTCTCTCTCTCTCCTCTCTCGTTACGCTCTCCCCTGACCCTAGCCTGCTGGGGCTTTTTTTCCCCTCCCGCTCCACCGCCCCTCCCTCTCCTCTCCTCTCCCTCGCTCTCGTTCGCTCTAGTTCTGTACACAAATGATGAGCCCGCCTCTTTACGACAGTGCCAGCCAATAGCAGGGGATTCTCCCACCCAGCAGCCCACGCCCACACACATCATACACAAACACAGTACACACTCACACACTGGGAGAGAGAAACAGAGAGAGAAACAGAGAGAGAGAGAGAGAGAGAGAGAGAGTGATCAAGCACCAGGGCTGTATCCACAGCACACAACAGAGTGAGATGGACAGACGTGCACACATCTATCTAACCAGCAAAAAAAATCAATTAAGACATAAAAAGCAGGAGGGGAAAAAAAGGAATAGAAAAATATAGAGAAGCTGAAGAGGTGAACAAGGACTTTCAGAACTGCAACAGGGGAAAAGAGGGGGTAGATTGTGGTTAGAGCAGGTAGGGGGAGGGGAAGAAGAAGAGTGTGTGTGTGTGAGCGTGTGTTTGGAGTTATGCCTTGGAGTTGGAACACGCCAACGTGCAACGGCTGCGTGAGCAATGGTGTCACGAACGGTGCCGCGAAACACACATTACCGATACCTTCCTGTGACAACTTCCTACTGCCCCCTCCTCCCATCACTGTCACACACACACACAGACACAAACTCATCCTCCGGAGACACACATACACACAGAGACACACATAAACATGCACACACACTCAAGATGTAGACACACATGTACACTACGGTGCAGACACTCAACACGCACACACAAACACTCAATACTCACACACACACACACACACAAACACACCGCATGCCAATCAGCCGTGTACACCCAGATGCACCTGGTTCTCCCCATTTCCTGTTTTGACTCTAAACAGGGGAGAAACCCTGCTGCCTCACCAACACACACACACACACACACACACACACACACACACACACACTTAAGGCGGATGCTTACCCGAGCTGCAGGAGCCTTGACATGGCACAGAGAGCAACATCTGTCAGCTCTCACTTACATCCTAGCATACAGCTACTGCACAGGCTGTCACACACACAAACACCACACTCACACTCACACAGACAGACGCCAACACATGTCCTGCCCCACACCCTCCATATACCAGTTCTCCAAGTCCCAGCTCCACCTACTCAACAAGCCAGGGCTGGGCTGTGTTTACATGCACCAGCCCACACCAACACACACAAACACACACACCTACAAACCTACACACCTACACACCTACACAACTACACACACACACACACACACACACACACACACAAACAAACACACACACACACACACAGGGCAGTGTCCAACAGTAACACCAGCACTACAAGCAGCACTAATTATACATCTTGCCTACTGTATTCTTCTCTTCGAAGAGAGTGTCGAGATTTTGCCTCTGCTCCCAGTGTGATTTTTTTTTTTTTATTCATTTTTTTAACCAACCTTTCTTGCTTGAAGGAGGAACCGAAACACACACGATGGCTCTAAACTGTCGCTGCCCTTAATCTGACAGCAGAGTGTAACAAATGGTCATAGCAGGTCATCTCCAGAACTCCAGAGAAAAATAAGAGTTCATAGCTATTCCTCCCAGACTGACAACCAGCACTGTCAGCTCAACAGGTACACACTTGTTAGATATGTGCAGCACTGCAGGCTCGGGTGGCAGGAGGGCTTGACTAATAAGACTGCTAATAAAACAGCATCAAGGATTTGAGGATTCGGAGTGCAGAGAGCGAAAAGAGCACTCCCACATGAGTTATACAACACTATAGAACCATAGAACATGAACTTAAAAAAAGCTTCTCAGCTTATTCATCCTTGTGGTGATGCGTAAATAACACTAAACGCATTTCTTGCATGGTCACAGGAATAAAAGGGGACAGTGATTGAGATTATTGATTGCAATGTTCTGAAACCCCGGCCATCTTTTTGGTTGGAATGTCAAATCAAATATACACACACAAATCCTTCAGGCTCTGTTCAATTGTATTGTTTGCTCTGTCAAATGATTTTCACAGTTCAGCACCTTCGCCAAGACAGTTCTTGCCATGTTTTGGTGCTTGTGGGAGGGCAGCATATGTACGCACATATGTGTGTGTGTGTGTGTGTGTGTGTGTGCGCTTGTGAGTGTGCATATAGTGCACAATGTCCAACTACAATTATATCCGTGTTTGGGTCTTGTGGATGGCTTTGTGTGTGTGCATGAAGGCTTGTGTGTGCAGGCATGCTTGTGTGAGTAGAAGCGTGCTTGTGTGTGTGCAAGTGTGCTTGTGTGTGTGTGTGCAGGATAGCTTGTGTGTGTGTGTGTGTGCAGGTGTACGTAGGCGTGCTTATGTGAGTTTGTGTGTGTGTGTGTAGGCGTATGCAGGCATGCTTGTGTGTGTGTGTGCGCGCAAGTGTGCTTGTGTGTGTGCAGGCGTATGCAGAGGCACATGGAAGATCACAGCATGCTTGATCAAACCGTCAGAACCATGGAGGGGGAGAGAGGAGTTACCCTGCCAGAGGGACCCACACCCCTGAGACTGCACTGCACTGCACTGCACACACACACACACACACACAGAAAAGGGCTTCACGAGGACAGGAAAACAGGCTCCCATCACAAAAACAAACAACATCAGTCTTGCATTACAAACAACAATTAACACTCAACACAACCACAACCACTATGCAATATTCAAAGCAGCATGGCCTCGCTCAACAGGAAGTTTCAAAAATCAATCTCTCATGACATCAGGGGGGGGGGGGGGGGAGAACAACTCTAAAGCAGGCAGACCCATAACAACCAACGGTTCGCCTGGTAAATAAGTCGCTCCAAAGCTGGCAGGTTTAAATTATGCATTCCATGTATCTCCCATATGAAACTCCGACAGCATGTGGGTCAGGCTCGCTGGGCCCGGCAGAATCGGGGCTGGCAGAAGAGTGAGAGAGAGGGAGAAAGAGAGAGAGAGAGCGAGAGAGGGAGAGAGAGAGAGGGAGAGGGAAAGAGAGAGGGGGCTGAAACATGGGCCAGGCTGCCCCACATTTCGCACTAGAGTCCAGGAGCCACAGTTACGCAGGAAGCTCTCTCTCTTCGCCCTCCTACCCAACGCCTCTCTCTCTCTCTATCTATCTCTCCCTCTTTCACCATCACTATCTTTCAGGTTTTCCTTCACAAGAAAGACAGAGCTCCGCCGTGCATGTAGGTGTGCATACGCACCCTATCACATGCTCTCCTTCACCCTCTCTCCCTCCCTTCGTCCGCTGTGCAGACATGCAGGAAACATCCCCATATCAGGACCATCCTGCAGGTTCTCCATCTTCACGCTACATAGCGCCTTCTATCCCCTGTCCGGCCAGTGGGTGTCTCTCTCCAGGCCTGAGCGAGGCGAGCAGACAGGGCGGCTCTCGGTGCCAGGGTGACAGGTGGTTTCTCCTGGAAC
>NC_137913.1:13424028-13509028 GCF_963457725.1 Sprattus sprattus | reverse complement strand
TTACAGAGAGAGCATGGCTTTATCTACAGACCACACACACACATGCAGTCATACACACACACACACACACACACACAGTGATGACAACCATTAGACTGTCAGCGTGTGCAGGCTAATTTGAATATGAATATGACTGCATCAGAAGAGCAGTCAGGGATCCAGTGACAGGCACAATACCTCCTGCTGTGCTGCACTGCCACTCTGCCTCAAACACACACACACACCCCCTTACGAACAGGCTCATGCACAGCACACACACACCCCCTGACGAACAGACTCATGCACACACACACACACACCCTTACGAACAGGCTCATGCACACACACACACACACACACACACACACACACACACATTTATGAACAGCCTCATGCACAAACACACATACACAAGCACACACACAGTCATTAGCAGTGACCAGGCAGTTGATGCAGACACTTAAGTCAGTTTAGTCCTAATCCACGACCCCCTCTTCACACACTCTCCTTCATACCCAGCAGCATAACTTACATTCCTCTTATTCCACACAGAAATTACTTTTGCACAAACACACACAGACACACACAGACACACCGCCCCCCACCCACCCACCCACTTTGGATTATCATTATCAACCAAAGCATAACAGAGACCTTGACTATATTTAAAACCTTTTTAAATGCATGCGAATATGCATGAATACAGTGTGTCAAAATGAACAAGAAAACAGGTTTTACATAGGCTAATTATGGATACCCAGGAGATAGAAAGAAAATCCACTGATGAGTCATGACCACATTATTGTGTTTACATTGGGCTCGTACGCATTCAAGTAGGAGCTGAAAAAATTATACAGAGTTGTATAATGCGCCACAGCATCATAGCTGAAACTAGCCTACCTGTTCCTTTCAAAAACAATGATGGCTGAACTTAGTGTCCGCAGGCTCTTGCAAGCCCTGCACATTCATAGCTATGTTCAGACTCACAGAAAAAGTTGGTGTGCATCACGTACAACATGTTCTGACACTACAGTGGTCTTGCCTTGTTTTGGTTAGCTGCTAGGCTGTGTCACGCCCCTTTCCCACCATGACGGCTCTCCATTTTACACAGACGTTGATCCGGCTCTGTGACTACCTCGGCTTAAAGGCGGAACAACAATGATCCCCTATTCTGTGTTAGTAGCTTTAATACAGAACGGCGAGGGGGAATAAAGGTGTAACATTCCTGCCTTGAACAGGCTGTATGAAACCCCCACAGACACACATGCCGATTAACTTACAGCTGAACAGGTTTGGTCACCAGTAACTGGAAGCATTTCTCCATAACAGCCCAGAAATTATATGACAGCAGCTGCTGCTGTAACCCGAAGAAGGCAGCCCAGGTGCAATTAGACAGTAGGTGAACCGGCACAATCAACTCAGATGCTGTGTGCCATCGAACTGCGCAAGGAGACGAGAGCTTTTTCTCTGATCTACTGCTCAATACAATTCCTTCTGCATGCAGCGATCGCAGGGCATCCCAGAGGCTTCCTGTTTTAGTATACACGGACCAACTCCTGAGCGACACACACACAAATTTTTTTTTTTTTTTTTTTTTTACTTTTTGTTGCTAGTGCACTTTGATGAGTATTTTTATTTTATAGTGAATGAAGTAGGCCTACAGGGGTATTTTTTGTTACCATTTGCTGCTACTAGTGCACATTTGCACTCATTGCACTGATTTTGTGGAGCATTGTCATTTTAAATTGAATTAACTACAGGCCTATTTTTTGTTACCGTTTGCTGCTAGTGCACTTTTGCACTGATTTTGTTGAGTATTGTTATTCTATAGTGAATGTGGTATAGGCCTATTTTTGTTACTTAACACTTTGTACTTTGTACAGTACTTTTTGATGCATGGCCTTTCAGAATCTATAACAGGGGCATTATTATTTTTCAGTGAATGAGGTTGTCATAGGCCTAGGTGGAGTACAACTTTTCTACTTCTGTTATTGGCTGTTGTTTCTCAAATAAAATGCATAACGATATAACAGCTTTCATTGATTTATTTCAAATCTGAAACATTGTCTAGCCTGTAAGGTAAAAAAAAGAACAAATTAATCGAATCGAATCGAAATCGAATCGTATCGTGGTGTATTCATGAGTATCGAAAATAATCGAATCGTTGGGTCAGGAAATCGATACTGAATCGAATCGCCATGATGGGTGTGATTTACACCCCTAACACACACACACACACAGTTATGTCATCTGAGGGAACTCCTGTGCTGTGCTGCAGAGATGCATGATATGAAGGCTGAGAGCCACGTGCCAACACGCCCCTCCCTGACCACCTGTCTGACAAAACATTGGAATCAGGCAGGGACTTCACAGACCATAAGCTGATAGGAACCAAACCTGTAAAACCAAAATAAACGAATGCAAGAACCAACACTGCGCGGACAGAAGACAAAGCTTCAAAACTCCAAAAGTCAACTCTTTGTGTGGTGTGTAAGCCTGATCACTGATTATGCTTTTGTGCATGTTTACGCAATTGCGCTTGACCAGGGAAATTCTGGGTTCAATGGAAGTGAACTAAAATGAACCCAAAATGACTGAGTCGTTCTGAGCTGACTCACAGAACCCTTATTTTACCTGGGGAGCCAGAATGAAGGCATGAGGTCGGCAGCACTCATTATTCTAAATATGTGTGGTTGGGCTGAGCATCCTCACACCCAGAGCCAATTACTCAATTAGCACACCCAGAGTCAATTACTCAATTAGCACGCCCTGCGCAGGAAGCTACTCAGTGCTAACCCCCAACTCCATAACAAACGTCAATATTCAGCCTGACCGTATTGGAGGACAGAAATGGCTCCAACCGGCTATTAACTCGCGGAGTTCATGGGAGATACTTTGTACCGGTGCTTTAAACAGTGAAGTGGAGTGGATTACATCCAGTAAATGGCTTAAAATGTAAAAACCTGTCATAAACACCTGTTACTGACATCTGTAGTGGTTCAACAATTTCAGTTCACAGCAGAACAGTCTATTTTTACCATCAAAGAAAATGGTGTAGCCGTTAAAAGCCTTGTTGGGCATTTGGATTTGCGTGCAGCTTATAAATGTATGCCTGCGATTGTGCTCTAGTGAATACGGTGTCAAGAACACTATAATGATTCTAAGATCATATTTTTTCATAAAATAAAAATCATTATTTTGTATTCTGCTCCCCTAACCCACCCCCCACATTTTACTCCTGCACCACACACACCTGACGAAAGGCAGTAGCCTATAATTAATGCTCTTAAAGTAACACTATGCAACAATTATACTTCAGGATTAGGGTAAGGATACGCAGTTTTACCTTAAAAAAAACTGCTTGAAAAAAATTGGGGCGCTACAATGACTTTTAATATGGAGAATCGCCTCCGTGCCATTGCCATACCAGGGTCCATAGGCATATAACTTCGTTCTGTAGTTTTGCCCGTGGCAGCCCGACTTGTTTACTGTCTGCCGAACTAGTAAGTAGCTTATTTGCCGTCTTGCTTTGTGTTGTGTTGCACTTGCTTGATGTTTGACTGTGTAAGGACAGTCGTTGAGTAACTAGTTAGTCATAAGGTCAAAGTCAGCACATTTCAAGAGATTTCGTTAGTTTCAGCTGCTAGCATATCGTTAGAGAATAGCTATTGATCCGTTGTGCTGCTTTAAATAGCTAGGCTACATCAGGTATGTTTAATTTATGAAATTGAAACTTGAGGATGGATTGGCAAACAGATGAACAAATGATCAGACTGATAACTAGAGGATAACTAGAACTACAAGAAAAAGGTCCATAGCCCATAGTTCAACGGTGCATAACAGCACGTCTCAATGTTGATTACAACGTGAGCCTATCACAGATGATTCTTCCTCTAGATCGTTTGAGAGGTTGCTAGACCCTGCGAATAGCCTGCATCTCAGTGTCTAACACCCGTGAAAATGAACTCAATGCTAAACACCCTACCAGCTGACACTCCGCTTACACTGGCATCACTTGAGGGAACATTCCACACCCCCTTTTCTGGAACTGCAAAGAACAACATCAACAAAGATGAGATTATACAGGCTTGCCCTCACTGCAGATGGGATCAATTTAGAGCTGACTCTGAATCCATCGTGGCTAAAGCCAGCAACAGCAGACCTGTGCATCCAACCACATCGCTCCAGTGACGTGGCTCCTCCAAGACGGGAGGGGGCGGAAAATGAGGAGGTGTTGACCTGGGCACCGTACCACCCTGTCACCTCTGGGCTCTGGCACTGCTCGGGTGCTCAGGTTCAGCCAGGAGTGCTGGTTCTGCCCGATCAAAACCCTCCACCCGTGCCAGAGCCCGGCTGCCAATACCCCCGTCAGCACTGCTGCCTCCCTGCCTCTGCCTACGGCCCAGTCCCCTGGGAGCCCGGCTTGGCATGGTACCCCTCAGAGGAAAACGCAGGGAAGGCTTTCAATGAAGACCTTTAAAGCAGCAGTAAGGAGTTTTGGTCTAAAACTGGCAGGCTAACTATCTGAAATCTATGCACAATCTTCGCAAACACCAACAACAGCACAATTGGCACTGATAAAAGCTTACTAGCATGCCAGCTAGTGCTTTTTGGTGATCATTTTGGTGATAATTTTTCACGGTGTGTTCTGTCCCAGATCAAAGAACTACACAGGGCACAGCCTGAGTAGCCAGTGAAGCGACAATTAATATACCATTAAAAATAAATGTAAAGATGATACCAAATCTAGTTACCTACAAAAAGAGGCTAATTGTTACATAGTGTTGTTTTAAGGTATGCTTTAAATCAACACAGCCAATTCCTAAGGTAAATGTCCTAATATACACGATGCACCAAATAGTTAACTCAACAACTGCATTATCTCAGATGTAGCACTGCACATTCCGGAGTGTAATGGCTAGTGTTTATTTTTGCTGGGTTATTTTCTTTGTGAGGGTGGCTCTGGCTGTTTCTGGACGTGAGAGTGTGTATGCACACAGTGTATGGAGCACTCTCGCTCTAGTGAAAAGCCATTAGCCTATTTGAGCTGTGCACCAACATGAATGTATTATGTAACACTTTTCAGACCACACACACTCACAGGCCATTCAAAAACGATTTTAACAGCACTAGTGTCTACTGGATGTATGTGTATGTGGGTTCCCAAAGAGCCCAGCGCACTCACCCGATGCGTCTTGCTATTGGCGTAGAGGAAGGCCAGTCGGTAGAGGCTCTTGTAGTGCTGCGGGAAGCGGCTTAGGCAGAGGAAGAGCGCACGGATGCACATCTCCACCAGCAGGTGGTGCTGCTCCGCCCGGCCCGGCGGCAGGCTCTTGGGCACCTCTGGGAGCTCCTGCGGCAGTGGTGGCTCAAGCTTGCGCTTGCTCTCGCTGGTTGGGGTGGGCGGGGTGGTCTGTATCTGCTTCTGATTGGAGGCATTGGTCAAGGTTGGGGTGACTGTGGTGGTGGGGGTTGAGGGGGTTTGGCTGAAGGAAGGTTTCGGGCCAAAGGTCTCGGGCGAGGTGACAGACAAGGTGTCTGAGGACTCCTGTGTCGAGGTGTCGTCCTGGGATGGTAAGGTAGGCCTGACCTCAATGGGCTTCTCCTGAAGGGAACCTGCAAAAAAAAAGAGAAAATAGTTTGGAGCTACTATGTTTGTTTTCCATGTACAGAACCAGGACTGTGTACGACTGAGAACCGAGTTTTTGGGCACATGTACCGTGAATTCAAGTCAAGGTCTGTCTCCAGGGGGATATAAACATAAGAAGCTGAGCCAGATATTGGTTCATTAGGAGCTTTAGATGGTTCTTAGGTTGTTATATAACCAATACTGCTTAAGAAAAAGGAACCTACTAACACCTCATCAAGCTAAGGCCGAATCTCGATTCTTCTCCTTGCCCCTTTTGCTTAGTCTTGTCTTAGTCTTAACCCTAGCACTTGCAAGTGTAAGGGCCAAGGGCTGAGATCTTTCCCCTATGAAATGAGACGCCACTTGGTTTCGGGTACGTCATGCGTGACTGTATGAGCTATGAAACTAGCGATTTAAAAAAAGTCTAATGAAGAACATGGTTGCAAATATATATGTATACAACTGTGTAGAGCACGAAACAAGACTGTCGTAATTTTTTAATTAATTATAAGCCAAAAATACTTACATGTAGTGTATGTATCATGATAGCTGGCAAGCTACCATATAAGCCAATGGAGTGGTGGTATACGCGCTAATTGTATCCTAAAACTACCGTTTGAAAGCTTCAGTTAAGACCGACAATACTATGCATCGTTCGAGTAGCACATTTCAGATCAAACCAAGTCATTATAAACATATAAAAAGTTGTGTAGATAGCTTTATTCATGTAAAATATTCCTCGCTTCAAGCAGCTATGATTTTTTGAAAATTCCCGAGCTGGTTTCGCGGTGTGCTCTGGGATAGCCCTTGGAGGAGCAAGGTAGCTCTCCGATCATCTCAAAAACGAGGGCCATACACCCCTTAACCTTACCCCTTAATCTTGATCAAGTTGGGTATTGAGACACCACTAGCTCTCACATGAACGCGCAATTTCAAGGGTAAGGGGTAAGATAAGGGGTAAGGGGAAGTATTGAGATTGGGCCTAAATGTCTTGTGGGCAACTTTGTCTGAGGACTGCATATAAGTGACTTCTATCAGGATATTTTTGACATAAGACATAAGACAGAGATAAAATACAAGAGCAGATATTCACCTGGATCCTCAACCAGGGCTGGTCCTTCCTTCATTTGAGTGTTTGTGTCGTCAGAGAATATACTACATTTCCCAGAATCCACCTTGTGACTGCTATCCTGGGAGCTGGTGGGGTCCAGGAAGACATCCTGGAGGGAGTTGGAGTCTGAGAGCAGCTGTGTCTCACTGTCCTGACTGTGGTCTGGGGTGGAGAGCATACACACACACACAAACACACACACACACAAAAGATCATGAAAGCTAGCTGACCACTTTTCTCTTCACAAAGAGTGGCCCGGCCTTCCATCAAAAGCTGGTGTAGACACAATTCCACCAAAGTCCCGGCGCAACAAAAGACCAACATCACCAAACCTCGCCATACACTGCAGTGAGTTATGGTGTGAATGGCCCAGATGCCAAGGTGAACATCACCACGGAAACCAAAGTGCATAGAGGAGTGAATCAGCCCTTCACAGATGAGAGAAAGCAACTGCTGCTTGGGCACTCAGGTAAGAAGGGGCTGATTAACAAGTCATCAAGGGGTACTCCATGTTCCCAGTGGAGTAGGGGTGAGTGTGTGTGTGTGTGTGTGTGTGTGGGGGGGGGGGGGTTTGGGGGGTTGGGTTGGGAGGGATGGAGGGGGGTTTTCAGAAAGCAGGCAGAAGGGTCTAAAAATGTGCGCAGTGCCAACTGAGAGCTCTGATCTAAGCAACAAGTAGGTAGGTACGCTCTGAGTAACTCTAGTACAATGCACTCCTCTTGTCCCTCAAGAGCCACCATCCCTCATGATTAAGGTCTGGCTATAACCCAATAGACCTCGAGAAGATGTTAAGGAGATATTTGAGTAGACCTGGTGCATAAATGTGCCGGATAACGACACTCTTCCTGTGATGGTCGATGAAAAGGCTTGTTTTACAGATGCTGGGAAGAACCCAATCATGAAAACCTCTTTAAAGTCTTTCCTTTAGAAAACACTGTATCTGAGATTTTCTTTTTTAAACAAAATACACAGTAGTAATTATAAATGTGTGGTTATTAATAAAATAAACCTGCTTCTGTTTGTGGGATAATGAGAAAAGCATGTAAGACAGGCCACTCCCAACAACTGTGCCCACCGGGTGCATGACAGGAACCTATTCCTCCTCTGTTCAATCAATGGCTCCCCAAAAACATCAAGAGGAGTCCCCAGTACTGCACCATGCGTTAACACTTTACCTGAACCATCCTTCATAACACTAACACAACCATGTCATAATCTTGTCTTCTATGTCATGCTGCCATACATTGTTTTAATAATCAGCGTCCAGTGAAGTAACAGTATGAAGTTGCCATATTTGGTAATTGTCATGCCAGTGATGCTGCGACAGCTTAATGACATGTGACATTAAGATATTATGGCTTTATACAATTTGGAGAACTGCCATGAGGACTACCGACGAGGGTAACATGTCATTGTGAAATCACCGGACATCAGCTGTCATGATGTGTATGACATTTGCCACAACATGTTCGTGACCTTGGTTTTGTAAGTCTTCCGAAGAATGGTTCAGGTAAAGCGCTACCCGCCATGCTGGGGCGCCAGCCAGTGTGTTTCGGAGCAGAAAGTGAGTTAGCACACCGCATTGCATCCACGCCACCGTTAGTGCTGGGTGCTGACACGCCCCCACTCAGCAGGAAGCCAAGTCAGCAGCCCCATCCAAACGCAGCCTCAGCACCACACCACAGCCTTCTGCAGACAATAACCACATTAGCAGCAGGGGCAACAAGCTTGGGGTTGCTGCTGCATGTGTGTGTAGCCTATATGAGTGTGTGTGTGTGTGTGTGTCTGTGTGTCTGTGTGTGTGTGTCTTTACCCCCTCTCAGGCTGTGTACTAAGAACACGGGAATTCTAAAAGATCTAATTAGTGAAGCGCTGGCACAGTCTTTTTTTGAAGTGATGGATCTGTTGAGGGCCAGATCTCTCACCCCTGGTTTCTTAAAAGCCCAAATGCACGTGCCAGGCAAGATGTAGGCTGTCTGTGACTGCATCGCATGAGAACTACCAAAGATGTCCCAAAGATGTACTTCAAACACAAACATTGCTTTCCAGTATCGAGCACAAAAGGACTCAACTTATTACAAGGTGTGCTTTTTTTGGACTTAATCATGAATTGTTGGATTGACTGACTGTTTTTTTTGCAAAGACAGAAACACATAATTGAAAATGACATGAGCTCTGCACATACCAAACATGCATGACCTAAGCAAAGCTACAGCTGTACAGATCTAAAAATCACAATTAAGGAAGGCCGGTCCTTTTACACTGAAGAGGCTGGGGGTCTGTGGGTGCCGTACCATTGACGGGCGTCATCTGTAACGCAGACATGATGAGGCAGTAATCATGGCCGTGAGACTGGAGCGCTGTTGAGGAGACCATGACATCGCTTACAAACACATTAGCAGCTGTGACAGACCCTCTCGCTTTCTCCCTCCCTCCCTCCCTCCCTCCCTCCCTCTCTCACTCTGAAGCTAAGCGAGGAACTGCTGATCATAGCAGCTCAGAAAACCAACAGACCTGTTGCAAACCGGCACTGGACTTTCACCTGTGGGGCGTTTGTTCTTACTCGCCCTTCCCTTCTTCTCCATATATTATATCTAGAATCGAATTTCTCAAGTCTGTGATGTCTTTGATCGTTTGATGTGGTGTTTTTGGGGGGGGGGGGGAGACAGGAGCGAAGGTTTGCAGAAGGTCTGTTGAAGAATTCCAGGTACACAGAAGCGCTCGCGACTCTTTTCATTTCGATGTCAACACAGCGTGCTTTCGGCTGCGAAACGACACATCAAACCTGACAACACGGAAAAAAACCCACATAGACGGCAGAGGACAGGGTGCATTGTTGGATTCTGGTTTTACCAAATCAGCTGTATTATTTGCCCCTGGTAGGGAACCTCCAACTGTCATGCATACGTAAATAAAATGACAAAAGCAGGTGTCAGAAGCAAGCAGGCAGAGAGGTAGCAGGCAGGTAGGTAGGTAGGTATGTAGGAAAGAAGGATTCTGGAGAGGTAGACAGGCAAATAGTGGCAACATGGGCAATATGGCTGCAGTCTTCATACACACACACACACACACACACACACACACACACACACACACACACAATGAACCCTGAGTGCGTTACTTAGCCCGTGACTCAACATGCTTTCAAGCAACTTCTTGCCATTGCCTCCTTTCTGAATGGGACCTACAGTGAGTAATATAAGAGGCCTACTGGATGGTTCTTGCAAAATGCATTAAAGAAACTAAATTGGGTATAACAGGTTCCCAAATGTTCGCTATAGCCTACATCCTGCCAGTGGAGGAACAAACAAACATCCTAATGAATGGGCACAAGCCTTGCCCATCATACCTGCTGCACACTAAGTGCTTTCAAACATATACCAATGTAGCTAGAAAAAAAAGCAGGCTTCATCTTAATAGAACCATCCTCAAAATAACATAACGACCTGAAAGATTGTCCAATACTAAAACTCTGCTCTGAACTCTGCTTTGCCCCCGCTATAATCTTTGTTCTTGCAAACATGTCTCACAATGTTCCACACGCAGTGAACAGACACAGTTTTTCCAGGGCTGTTGAATTTAAAAGGCCACATGAGCAAGTTTCTTAAACCGGTGTTTACCTCGTCTGTCCCTTAGTAACCCTGGGACTGTTTCAGGGTCTCTCTCTGTTCCTACGTACCTGCCTGAATTCACCATGACTGGCTAAGGCTGTGTGTCCATATAGTGTTTTTTTTCTCTCTGGTAGGAAAGTGCTGGCAGTTGTCACAGTGAGGACGCCAGCGCCTTTCTGAAAAGTTCATTTTCCGACTAGCAGCGCTGGTGCAGCACTTTTCCCCCTAGGCTGCCTCATACACTCTCTTCTCATGGGAACCAACTGAGAAAGACAATGCCATACGGACACAAGTCTGAGGTGTGCTTTTCATCAAGACACCACAGAAGAGACGTATAGGCTGAACGTGCCCTGGAATAGGACTGCGATGGCCTGGCTAATACTAAATCTACACCCCAATCCTCCCCTCCACTCCTGCCTTGGCAGTCGGAGAGGAAAACAGCAGGACAGACCCAGTGATGAAGGACAGACCCAGTGAGCACAAGGGAAGGGGGGGGGGGGGGGGGGGGGGGGGATTTCTCACTGCCCGTTTAGCCCCCATGGAGTAGGGGAACGGGGGAAGCCTTGTGACCTGACATCTGCATCTGAGTGCGTTTTTGAGCGGCTGCCAATGCCAGAAACAGCAGGAGATGACGTCAGCTGCCCAGTGGGCGTCCGCAGCATTAATAACAGAGGGGCGACTGTGAGAGAGGCTGTGTGGTCTGATACTGTCATTAAAGGGACAGGCCACAATTGTAATCCGACACACTTTTATGTCAAATCCAGAGAATTGCACACCACAGTCCTCCAAGTCCCCTCTGTGAATGGAAAACAAACAAAGAAAGTGTCTCAAACCAAGCCATTTACTAGTCCAGCAAATCAACACAATGCTTCAGGAGCATGCAAGAAAGGTGTGTAACTTCATCGCCTATTGAGCTCAACTATCAACAATCTTTTATCACAGACTATACCTTTAAAACCCAATGCGGTCTGGAAAAAGGTGGGGCTTTCAGAATACAAACAATGTACTTTTTTGCAGACTGACTTTTCCACACAGCAGGGGCGGAACAATTTAACGTAATTACAATCAATTAGCCAAATCCAAGCCAAACATGCTGCGGCCAATTTAACAAAATCCAAACTGGAGACAATTGTGTTGGCCAGTCTGTCTAGCTAACTGGGCTTATATTCAAAAGACCTCCGTGAATTTTTACTAATTGCCCACCAGAAGTACAACACAGACTACATGTTCAGTTTCTACATGTTCATCTCTACCCATCTTTGTTGGATACCCCCAGTGCCTGACAATGACAGCGATAAAGATATGCAGTGGGCTATATTTATATGACAACTAGTTGGACAGTGACTGCTGAAGAGGCTAGCGAAGCAGGCATACAGCAGACGCAGGTGCCGCCCACGCTGTTTCTCAGCGCAAACCTGTCAGCAGTAGCAGCATGCACAGCTCTCCTCTCCCTGCTCCCTCTCGCCTGGGGTGAGTTGGCCCACGACAGCCGCCCCGAGGCACAGCTCTCCTCTCCGACCGCAGGCTGTCACAGAAGCATGCGGAGACAAGGCCTGTCCCTGTCAACGACCCTTAGTAGCACCTCCTCATCGGTCAGGCTCGAAGCCCAGGGCCCTACAGTAGCCTGCCTCCCTCTCCTAAGGGCATCTTCATGCCAGGATGGCTGTATTAGACTCTGATTAGAACCGTGAAGACGGGTAAAAAAAGGCAGAAAATCACACATTCACACCACTGGAAGCCATATTGCCCACTTACCCTGGGTCCTGTCTCCCGGTGCAGATGGGGGTGTGGGGCGGAGGGGGCATTACTGGATTCAAAGCCATTAGCACCATGATGACTTCATCACCATCATCACCATAATAATAATCATCATCATCATCATCATAAAAAAATTACAATATCACCATTATACACCACCACCCTGATCTCCATTATCATCATTATCATCATTTATCAGTGCCATTATCGTTATCGTTATCGTTATCATTATCGTTATCGCTATCGTTAGCACTCCACACCCCAGTGCGCCTCCTCTCCCGTGGTGGGAGGGCCCAAACCCAGAGAGTGGTTAGGACTGGGACTGTACCATCTCCCTGCCGCTGCCGCTGCCGCTGCTGCTCCTGCCTCTGCCTCTGGTTTTTACGTTTGGCGTAATCGTGATCCACCGGAGTGGCCGTGTACGGCGGTGAGGTCAGACCTTGCGCGCTGGACGGGAGCGAGGTGGTGGTGGTGACGGTCGTCGTCACCGCTGCCGTCGCTGCCGCAGGTGGCGTCGCCAGGCCGTTGCCCGTGAAGGAGGAGCGGGAGTCCTCGTCGTTCAGCGTCTTCTCCCTGGCGTGGAGACGGCAACAGTGAGGAAGATGGGGGAGAAAAGCTGAAGACAGGCCGAAAGAGACATGTACATGTCCCAACTACGTCTCATCCAAAACACAGTTGCATACATTAGTGAGTGAAACAGACGTTTCGTTAAACGCACTCCCAGCACTCTGCTGCCCTTTTGTCGAGCTGCAGGAATGGCCTCCCCTTTTCTGGTAGCACTGAGGTTTCTCCTGTGCCTGTGCCTGTGCCTGTGCCTACTCACTTCTCGGTAGGTTTGGGCATGCTCTTCTCTTCCCCTCGGGCAAACGGCCCCACGGCGGCCTCCGCCAGCACGCTGAAGAACAGCTCGTGGTTCAGCTCCTCCTCCTGCTGCTCCTGCTGCTCCTGCTGGCCCTCCTTAGCCTTCTCCTCCTCCAGCAGCTTCAGGATGGTGGCACTGAGGCGGAAGTACAGCTAAGAGGAGCGGCGGGGGGAAAAGGAAGCGGGAGAACGGAAAGAAACAGGGAAAGAGACAAACAGGGAAAGAGGGGAAAAAAGGAATGTAGTACAAGGTGAAAAGTGTAAATGTTAAAAAGAATCCATGTGTTATATAAGAAGAGTGACAATAAGAATTGTTATAAAACAATTGGGTTCTATCGCGTAATTTAGCTGTTTCTGATTGGACGAAAGACGTTCCATGCTATAGGTTATTCGTCAACATACCAACAGTTACGGGACTTTGCACAGCTAATAATAAAATCACTCCGCTATGAAATATTCGCGTTGATGACAATCGTTAATTCAAAATTCTTAAAATTCCAAACCAAGACGTTGACAATGGAACTATTTTTTGTTGCGGAGAAACAATGGCGAAATAAACCATTTTTAATCAATAACTTCCTGTTGAAATGTTAATTTGTTGACGGCAGAATTGTTTTATAAAAGCAATATAGCACTCGTGGGAGTGGGGTAGGTAAGGTATACATGAGTTATTGAGTTGCTTTAGGCGCCTGCTTTAGGATCAATTACTCAACCTGTATGTGAGAAGATTAGTGCCTACCTCCAGAGCCTCCATGGCCAGGTCAGGGGGGTTGTGGTAGTGGATCTTGCGGGGGTACCGTGCAGCCTCCTCATGCAGGTAGTGGGCCGACTAAGACGAGACGTGGAGAGTTATATAAGTTTGGTGATGAACAGCATCTCTCTTTAGCTCTAACCCCATTATGATATTCTTCACACAGCTAAGCCATGGACAGTGCGTTAAGACTTACAACAGAGGTTGAATTCTAGAGAAAGAAGATATCTTACTTTCTGTCTCAACCATATGATGTTTTGTTGAACCTAGAGAATGTGTCAAAGGATGAAATGACCTGGTTCAGCATATAAGTGGAGGAATCAATTTGCTAGTATTTTTACTAGCTGACACTCTCCCGCCGCTTACATACAGTAAACTCTGACAAGGCTGAGTTTACCAAACGAGGCTTAGTTAACAACAAGATTCAGCAGGAACGCTGCCTTTTGTGCAAGAGGTTTTTTAAGGCAACAGCATGTGTGCCAGCGCCCCCTGCAGGTCACCTGTTTGTACAGCAGGAGATAGTCCTTCGGGGGCAGCCTGCGCTTCTCCGCAATCTTGCCCAGCATGTAGTGGATGAGCCACTCCTCCTCGTCGCTGTCGCCCTCGCAGCTGGACGCGCCCTGGAAACATTTGGCGGCCGTCTCCAGCATGGTGTCCCTCCTCTCCGCCATCTGAGCACGCCAAGACAGAAAAAGACACTTTCAGTTTTTCAAATGAGTGCAGTTATTGCGGTATGGGTTTGTGGACAATGCCTCAAAGTTAAAATTTGCCAAATTTGCAGACAAAGAAAGGAACCACATCATGTTCAATCAAGTTACTCAAATTGTCAGTAATTGACACAGACACAACAAACACACACACACACACACGTGTAAAAAGATACACAAACGGGTAAAGCTGCACACACAAGCTGCGTTTTGTCGGAAACTCTATAGCACAAATAAATTGACGACTGAAAGAGTGCACGGAGCAACAAATCAAGTGTTCAAAAACACCAACCAAGTGAAGCGGAGAACCTGCAGTGAGGTTCAAAGGTCTGAGACCACTAGTGACTATGCTGCTCCTTTGCATTGTTTTCAAATGTAATATTATTGAACTAATTGCCGACCTCGAAATAGTGTTGAATCTTAACGAAATGTCTTATTTTGCATGTCAAAGCTTTTCATTTTAAATCTCAAAGCTTTTCCTGTTTCTAAATAAATGTACATCCTCAAACGTTCTCATTATTTTAAGGTTTAAATGAAAATATAATTATAAATATATAAATTTAAGATTTGTGATAGTGGTCACAGACTTTTGGATGCCACCATTTCAGCAGAGGTCTGGCTGTCCCAACTGCGGGGAGAGAAACACTCTATGCACCTGTTTGACCAAGTCTGGGGGCAGCTCGCTCTTCCACTGCTTGAGCTGGCGCGAGGCGAAAGAGTGCAGCGCGTAGGACATAGTGCCATACTCGATCCACAGCGACAGGTTGGACTTGTCGATCTCCAGTGCCCGCTTGAAGCAGGTGAGCACGGCCAGAGAGTGCTTCCAGATCGGGCCATCGCTCTTCAGCTCGTTGGAGTTCAGTTTATCCTGGATCCGGCTCGCCCGCGCCAAGGCCATGCCCGCCCAAGAGTCGAACCTAAACACGTTCATCACCATGGCAATGATTGAGTTTTTATTTGTGTATCTATTTCCATGGGAGTAAACAATTGAGGATGTGCGAGTGTGAGTGTCTCCTTACCGGTTCGGACACACACAGATGTCGCGCATGTAAAACTTGATGGCTTTGGACTGCTCCTTGTTCTTGAAATGATAATCTGCCAGGAGGTAGTACATCTCATTCACCAGAGGGGGCGCTGGAGGAGATCCCTCCGGAAGGGCAGGTACCTGCAAAGGAACACCACATCACCAGAAAGGATGACAAATTATTCTTTGTGGATCTAAAGGGACCCGACGTGACTGTCACTTTGATACAAGCCAATACTTTTGAAGGCAACACACTGAAATTCAAGTAGTGAATTGCCAGAAAACCAACAAGCTAACTCAGACATATCGCTTACCTTGGTGCCACCACCATCAATGTAGTCTGAGACGTCGTCCATGGTCAGGGTTGGCACGTTGCTGAGCGGCTCGATGCCCGAGAGGCGCCTTAGCAGGTTGGCCAGGTCGGCAGACACCGTGCTGGTTTTGTAGCTGTCAAACTCGGGCAGTGTTTTGGGCTTGAAGTAGTCGAACATGAACAGGGCATTGCTCCACAGCAGCTCCACCTGTGAGGAGGGCACAAGGAAGGGCAAAATGGTCAACTGGAGGATCTTAAGATGGAAAACACTGAGAACGCAAATATTTTGATTCTGAGAAATACATTGTTTGTTCAGATGCAGTAAGGGAAGCAGCTGAAACATATCAGTCAATCTTAAACTCAGCTCATGATGTTCTGTTTAGCCTCACCAGCAGTGACTGCTTCTTGTTTAACATCAAGTCTGACTTAAAACGCTCATGCACTGTCTCTCTCTCACTCTCACACACACACACACACACACACACACACACACACACACACACACACACACACACACACACAGTACTGCAATACAGTCGTACAATGGCAGAACAATTCTTTTCCCCCCTGATGTAACTGTGAGGCAGTTTACCGAAACAATTCCCTCATGACTTTCTACAAAGTTCACTGCTGAACAGGGAAGTGTTTGTACTATGGCAGAAAATAAACACGAATGAATAGGCAAATAGACAATAATATGAGTACTCGACATTTATAAACACACTGCAACCCAACGGGGTGAAGTTAATGTCATTATTTACAGATCAAACAAATCAGTAGCAGCAGCAGCAGCCGCAGCATCTTGGAGCATTATGGAAAAGATTGCTTTTCTTCTACTGAGGTTATAGCTGCTAAATGAGCTGGGTGTCTTGGACCAACAGTGCTTGGGGAAGCGCTTTCATCTCTAATGACTTTAAGCCAAAATGATGTATGCATTGTTGCACTAAGAGAAACAGGCTGTTCCACTGAGAACCATAACACATGAATAAAACAAAGCAGATTAGGATGTGATTCGAAATCCCTTTTGGGGAGAGGGTGCATGAACAGTGGGAGCTTAAGTTATACACCCCTTCATTTTTTGTTTTTTTTCCAAATATGGACTCAGAGAACAAAGTGTAACCGAAGCCAACTAGAGCTCTTTGTGCTCTCCCATCTTAAAGGTGTAGGCTCAAATATCAACAATCTTTTGGCAGAATTGCGAACCGTACCTTTAAAAGACGAAGGTTATGAGTCATAGTGCTAATCGTGTTGGGCAGTGCCATGCCCCATGACCACTGCCCCTGTGCCTCAGCCGCTTCCTGCAGAGCCGGCAAGGCCTAACATCATCATTTGCTCTGTATGTAATCACATTAGTACCCACAGGCAGAAACAAACTGACTGACTGTTTCTTCCAATGTTCAAACAATAATATATAATTTACAAAAGCTAATATGCATCTTCATGCAGGAAGCAAATCCAGAACTGGTAATTATATTACAAGAAGTGTGTGTGTGTGTGTGTGTGTGTGTGTGTGTGTGTGTGTGTGTGTGTGTGTGGCCTTCTGGTTCACATCTTATGTGTTTAAATATAAGGTAAACCCTCAGAGATTTATAGTGCTTTATAGGTCAGCAGCTTGTGTGATGAGTCTTTAAGTAATGAACAAGTGTGAGCCCCAAAGTCCCCAAATCTCACATCATTATTTGGCTTAAAGTGTACTCTACAAATACCCATACAAATGTTCCATCTCCACCGACCGCTAACTCTGGCAGGCCAAACTCTTGATCAAATGATGTCAATCTGTTGATGCAGTCATCTGTCTGTGTTGGCTGCTGTCTCTTAGTTTGGTAAAACTTTCCAGTGTTACCAATAGATACAACTAGAAATATATACGGCCGATAGAGCGTGTTGACCACTATGATTTAAACAGCAATGTGTAATTGCTTGTTTCATTTGGCATAGCTGTCTATCGGGTTTGAATCCCGCAGTGCAAGAGACTCCCCTGGCCTGAGGAGTAGTAAGAGCCCAGACATTAAGAGTGCCATTAAGAGTCCCCATGGAGAAAACCTGCATCGAACATTGCCAGCGTTTCATCTTGTGGTAAACACTTCTTCAGGCGCTCTCTGACTCACTCTATGGCTGTACCCACCCAATCAGAGTCCTATGCACACACACACACACACACACACATGCTCACACACACACGCACACACACACACGCTCACACACACACACACACACACGCACGCACACACGCACGCACGCACGCACGCACACGCACACGCACACGCACACGCATACACACATGCTAGTGAGGGAGCCAAGTTCCCCCTGACAAGACTGCCAAAACAATCCACACACACGCACGCACACACAGAATGTTTCCGAACAGCAGAGCAGCTCTTGGTCAAAGCTGTCGAGAACACAGAGGGGTCATGGTTTTCCAAGGCAACTCTCCTGCTAGCAGAAGGCCTGCGGTAAATATTTGGATGCTGGGAATGCCAGATAATTAATCCAATTCCGGACACCATTAAAATCAATCTCCAGATCACATGCAAATATCCTACTCTTTTGCTGACAAGCCCTCGGTTGCACAAGGCCAAAGATTTAATTAGCTGCAAGGGTCTGCAATCATTAACTGACGAACCACTGAGATGGGACATTCACCGAGCAATTATAGCACACAGAAACGGTCCCCTGTAGGACTGTGACTAAGTGCCTCAGCGAGGTGAGCTACTTCTGCTACAGAGTAATGGAGCAACATATGCATACTGTGTATGTGTGTGTTTGTCAGTGTATGTGTGCGCACACGCGGGGGTTGTGGGTCTGGAGGGGTCACTACTACTATTGCACTGCTTACAAAAGGCTTTCTGGACACTAGTGAAGAATGGGCAATCTAACAAAAACCAGAAAGAACTGACCCACCATTAACTTCCAGGGTTTAGAAGACAGACATTATAAAAATGACAGAGAGGGCCCTTTTTGGACAGCAAACAAGGCTGGCAGAAACGGCACAAATAGGGCCATGCTTCAGAGCGACGGGGACAGCAGTAAGTTGGCAGAGCAAGGCTTAGGTTAAGTAGCGGAAGGTTTGGTTAAAGCTGACCAACAGCATTGAGTGCAATGCAAAAAGATGATAATGATGATCACCGCCGTTCTAGGCAATATAGCTCAACTAAAGTCCTCAACATGTGATACATATTCTATTTAATGATCTAAATTTGTCAAAATGGAAACCAAATACTGTAACAAAATGTTTTATATTTATTCAATTTTTGTTGCAAGTGCAGTGTGTTGTACCAAATAAATTGACTGAAAGGAAACTAACTATTATTTTGCATGCCCCAGCAGTTCTGATCAATTAATTAGCAAGGGCAAATATAAGAATACAAAGTACATATCTACGTTGAACTGGGTCAAAGCTTGGTTTAATGACTAATGTCATCCACATGGCGGACTCTAGTTAATCAATAGACTACTGCTAGGTGCAATCAAGCCACTAGTCTTGTGCCACAACATGAGTTCACATAAGGCATACACCAGAACCTAGTATCCCTGTGAGTATTACTGTCACGGTAGGTGGCCTATTTAGGCAACATATATAGCTTAGACCTTTTTGAATCATCCATCTTATTTCCTTCATACATCAGTAAGCTAGTCGGACTACTATGTCGTTGTCTTTGCTATGAGACGGAAACAAAGGAACAGAGACTGAGGAGTGGGAGCTGTAGGAGCAGACGGGGTCTGACCTGTGGTGGTGAATGCTCCTCCAGGTAGCGGGGCTTGCTCTTCTTGCTGGGGTAGGTATACAGGCAGTAGAAGCACTGCTCCAGGGCCATCTCCAGCTCCTCCTTATAGGGGTGGGCGTCATCAGCCGCCCTGGAGGTCATCACCTCTTTCTCCAGGACACGCACCTGTCACAAACAAGACCACAAAGAAGATAAGACTCTGAATCCACTTCGTATTCATTAAAACATCTACCTGCTTATAGAAACCTTTACCGCCTATTCGAAATTCAGATACAAGGCACAAGAAAAGTGTTTTAGTTTTGCCAGTCCCAAGTTTTGTGGAATAGAAAGTCGAGTGCACCAGACATCATGAAAGTGTAGTCGAACGACTGGCATGCCACTGAAACCTCAACTTTAACCGTGTGCTGACGACATGGGGAGGCAGGGCTAAATGGTTGGGGTGTGCAAAAACGTTTGACTGGTAGTGTATATGAATCATGAAAACACTGGTCCTCGTGCCATTTAGAGTTAACCATGTAAGCCTAAGGGGTCTGTGTGTTTGGGCAAACTGGTTCAGCTCCAGAGGTTAATGAGGAAATGATCTCACATAGAACTTCAGTAGAGCTCCGTCGGAGTTGCAGCACCAGGAGCGGCGCCCCAGGTACTCATGGGCTGTGTTGAGCAGCATCAGCGAGGAGGGAAGCTTGGGAGTGTCCACCGCTGGAGGGGGTCAAAGGTCATGGAGGTCAGAACAGAGAGAATAAGCAAACATTGCAATAAAGAAGTTTCAGCAAAATGCAATGATGTTCTCCCCTTCTTTGACACACCGATCTATTTAA
The DNA here is from genome assembly GCF_963457725.1 of Sprattus sprattus. Lineage (NCBI taxonomy): Eukaryota > Metazoa > Chordata > Actinopteri > Clupeiformes > Clupeidae > Sprattus > Sprattus sprattus. The sequence goes on along the minus strand of NC_137913.1, from coordinate 13,488,741 downwards.
AACGGTTTCGTCATATAAGACTGAGTCTATAACAGCTGCACAACTGTAAGGATTCAATGTGCATCACATCATCTGCACACACATACACACACACACACACACACACACTCATTATAGAACCACAGAGGCCACTTGCCAGTAAACCACTCCATCACTCCATTGGAGTGCCGACAAGCAGACATCCACCAAAACTATTTTGGAAGAGTTTGAATATTTCAGTGAATTTTCTCGACTCACCCTCCTCGTCCCCTCCCACAGACATGCGTCGGTGCACCATGCAGCTGAAGGACGCCTCCTCGTGCTTGATGATGTGGTGCAGCAGGATCCAGGGCAGCACAGAGAAGAAGTGAGGCTCCTTGGGATCGTCAGGTAACGCCATGCTGCAGTCGATCAACTGGGGGAGATTTAGTTCAGATTAAATTATTTAGTTGACTCTTTGGTCACCAACACATTTAAAGATGATTCATCCACAACAGTTACATACACCATTAGTATGCCTGCAAACAAATATTGCAACATATTAGATTTAAGATAAACATATTTCTGAAGTGACTTACATACATATATACAAGCTAACTCTAAATCATACATGTAATTTGATGTAATTTGATGGTGACATTCCTGTTAAATAATTATGAAATGACTCTCTCACACACACACACACACATACACACACACATACACACACACATACACACACACACACAGAGGAGAAGGCTGAGACTGACCTGGATGAGGTTGTTGGCCATACGGCCCATGTTGGTGGAGCGGGGCACGTTGCTGAGGAGCTGGGTGTCCTCCGACAGGCAGCCGTCGATGCCCCCCAGCAGCTTGGTGATGGTGCTCACCCACTCTTCCTTGGCGGAGTGGCAGTTGGGCAGCACGTCGTTGAGCTGCTGCACGGCCTCGTTCAGCGCCACCTCGGAACATTCCAGACAATGCCTGTAGTCCTTCTGCTTCAGCAGGGAATTCTAGGCGTTGCGTGGACAAAGTGGCAAAAGTGAACAAAAGGGGGGAAAGGTGTCTGAGAAACCTCACCTTCATCTTCAATATGAAGCACAAATGCTAAATTAAAACAGTTCCCATACAGTAGCACAGTTTAAATGAGGTAACAGGGATGTTCGAAGACATAGCAGACTTGAACAGAGACAATACGATGGAGAGCCGTCTCTACAGCTGCTTACCCTGGTCTGACTTAGAGAGCAAACAAACGCAAAGCCTTGAACTATGCCTACTTGCTGGCAAAACTGTGCTTCAGTCTGAGTCATGTTATGGATTTCCATTCTGTTACATTTTTGTATTTCATTAAAGTAGCTGCATAATCCTAAAACTGTCAATCCAATACTTTTTGTTGTAAAAAGGCTGAAAAAGGACTCAATTTTAGCAGCCCTGAATCCAAGCATGTTTAACCTCACCAACGGCTTAAATCATACTTGATTTAGCTTTAATTTATATACAGCATAAAATGTATGCTGTATATAAATCACACCCTAGAGGTGAGCCCTCTGCACTGCCAACCCTTCTGTTCTCCAGGGGTCCTGCGGCGTGTGGATTCTCTCTGACCCACCTGCAGCAGCAGCAGCTGGGTGGGCCTTTCCGGGGCGGAGGTGATGAGCTCCAGGGGCCGGACGCGGCCCGCACCCGGCCCGCAGCTCAGCGTGGGCTGCAGCAGACGCACCACCGCCGGGTAGTCCCCGGACTCGTACAGCCGCTGGATCTCCTCCAGAGACTGGCAGCGCTCCAGGCTCTTCAGCTTCTTATCAATCTGAGAAACAGAGAATGTGAGTTAAAGAGGCAGGGGGCAAAGCTTAGCGTTAAAAAAAAAGGCTTAACCTAACATAGGTTAAAGGAGCACTCTATGTGTGGGCACTGTAGTATTCATACAGCTCTGGCTCTGTAAATAGGAACCAAACAAAAGGGCACTGACCAAACAAATACACTATTTTAGCCAATCAACAACAACATTTCAGAAATACTGAATGGAGGACTTTGATTGGCTTTTGGAGTGAAATATCCACAATCTTTCGCTCGCATCGGGGACTGCACATTTAGGTACACACCAGGATTGACTGCAACCCCAAGATACGGGTTTTCATCCATTAATAACTAATGCTAAGAGGAACTACTTTAACTAATGCTAAGAGGAACTACTTTAACTAATGCTAAGAGGAACTACTTTAACTAATGCTAAGAGGAACTACTTTCCCTATTCCATGATGCCGTGCCCAGCTGACATTTCCACTGGTGGAAAAGTGAAATAAAAAAAGTGAATTTAAATATCCCAGGCTGAAGGAACACTGCTCTGCTGAAGGAACACTACTCTGCTGAAGGAACATTAATCTGCTGAAGGAACACTACTCTGGTGAAGGAACACTGCTCTGGTGAAGAGCCCAAGGCTGGACTGACCTCCTCGAGCGAGATGGTGGTGTCCACTCGCAGGTTGGGCAGGACGATGGAGAAGTTCTCCTCCTCCTCGCCGCCGTCCTGGCTCTTGCTCTTCAGAATGCCAGTGCAGACATCATAGCTGTCCAAGGCATCGTCCATCTCGCCCTAACAAAGAACAAAGGCAAGGGGTCAGCAACATATAGCGTAAATGTACACAGGCAAAGGGGTCAGCAACATATAGCGTAACTTCAAACATGCAAGGGAGTCAGCAACATATAGTGTAACTGCACACAGGCAAGGGGACAGAAACATAAAGCGTAATTGCACCCAAAAATACAACACTGAAAAGAAATGCAATTTTATCACAACAGATGTGCAGATGTACACACACACGCACACACACACACACACACATAGAGAGAGAGAGACAGACACACAGACACACAGACACACACACACACACACACACACACACAGGAGTAATTTATCTCAAATTTGCTGGTACCACTGGGCTTTGGAGCAGTGATATTCTCAACCTTTTTGCCCCCAAGCCCCCCCTGTGCTCAAGGAAATATACCCAGAGGCCTGTCATCACTGTGAAACTGTGATCACAAAGTCAAATGCAGTTAGTCTAGCTTATTCCATGTCACCTCATAAAAACAACTTTTACCGTTCCGGTTACCCTCAAACATCCCAAGGCCCCAGCCCCCCTGCTGAGAACCACTGCAATGAGTTTAAACAACTTTGTCAGCTATGGTGTCACAATCGACATTCTCCCTCATCAGGCTCCCTGACAAGCCCTCACCTGGAGCGTGAGGAAGCGGGCCTTGTACCAGTAGATCCGCACCACGTAACCCCACCACTCGTCCCCAAACAGGTCCCTCTGGGAAGAGGCCAGGGCCATGTGCAGCAGGTCCGACTGGTGGTGAGGCCCGGGGAAGTCCAGCTCACCCTCCTCAGTGGACTGGCCCAGGACCAGCTTCCTGGGGGACACTGGAGACATAAGGGAAGGGAGTTAGTGAAGCTGAGTGGCATTCTGAGCAGCTCTCAATGAAAATCAATCTAAATGAAAAATGAAAATCAATCTAAACAAAACATGGGCAGCATTTCAAAATTAAAGAACCTGGAAGGAACTAAAGAATGTGAGGTGACTTAACCAATTATGGGTTGGTTCTGGGTGGCACCGGACCGATACTTATGTTTACTATACAATCTCTGGCTCCAAAATGCACCTACAGTGCCGAGTCTTTGATCATCTGTCTATGAGGGCTGTAAATAGTGTCTCTGAACGCCGTATGTAAGGGACCATGGTCAGTGACCGTTGGAAGCATCATCTGTCTCTGGTGTCTGAGGCTGCTGGTCTGATACACAACGGCGGGCATCAGGCCCTCATGTGGAGGCCCTGTACCAGTAGGCCCACACCACATAAACCCTCCACCCATCCTTCAACAAGTCTGGTATTCTGCTTACTACGCAATATGGCTGTAAGTTGAACACACGGCACCTCTCATTACGATTCATTTTGGCTTCAACGGAGCTGCATGAAGCCAAGCTGTCCATGCTTAACACAGTCACTGATCTACCAGCACACACCAAAACAAACTACTACAAATATTTTATTAACGCATGCTAAACCCACGGTCGAAGAGGCATTTTACATGGGAATGGAAGGACAGGGAATTGAAAACCATTTTGCTAAATAGTCAGAAGAGCCTTTGCTCAGTTTGTCTTTATCAGTCTTTTCACATTCCAAATCAAAGGTTTGCAGGCTTTTGTGCATCTAAGTGTGGAACTCCAGAGCAGACTGGTGTACCCCAGCACATGTTTGTCTGGGTGTAGATTCATTGATAAAATCAGACACGGGCGAGTTTGTACATGTTAGTTCTTACCCAGCTTTCCCTTCGCCTGGGACCACTTCTCCAACTGTAGCTCCATACACGCCAAGCTCATAATCATCATCTCCTGTGGAAGCCCAACAAATATGTAGAATTAAGTACAGACGGCCAAGCGGCACCTTTACCACTAAAAGCCCATTTACATCCGAAAACAAGGTAACACAGTCTGAACTGAGCGTCAGTGTGGAAACCCTTACGGCAGCTTAAAGGATCAGTCCTCAATTTTAGTCCAATACACATTAATTGTTGTCAAATTCAGAAGTTCTCATAGAGTGTTGAATTGATATTTCAGCTCAACAGCCAGTCACCAGAATTACAGACTGTACCTTTAACCTTTGAACTCTAAATGCTGAGTCTGTACCCTGAGGTGCTGGTCGCTGCTGTCCCTGTGCAGTGGGTTGGGGAGGCCGGTGCTGTGCTTCCTCCAGCAGTGGTAGACGTCCAGCACCACTCCGCCCAGGCCCGGGGGCCACTGCTGCAGGAACCTCTGGCCCACCGCCTTCAGGTAGCGCATCATCAGCTCCAGGATCCCGCCGTTGCTCATGTTGTTGAGCAGGAAGTTGTGGACGTCCTGGCGCTCTGAAGTAATGGGGGAAGAGAGATTTCCTACCCAATCACGATGCTTTCCTGGAGAATTGCAATCTTCACTTCCTTTTTTTTTTATCTGAACATTATCAAAAATGATTCAAACAAAGTCAGGATCAACATTGAAGCTCTATATTTCAGACATTTTCTAAAAAAGTGCAACTTATCCATTGGTATTTGACTCACCCTCCTCCATGGAGCCGATGAACTTATCTAGTGGTACTTGACTCACCCTGTTCCACACAGCTGATGAACCTATTCAGTGGTACCTGACTCAACCTGCTCCATACACCTGATGAACGTATTCAGTGGTACCTGACTCAACCTGCTCCACACAGCTGATGAACTTATCCAGTGGTAACTGACTCACCCTCCTCCATGGAGCCGATGTATTCAGTTGGGGCTCCTCTGGCACCAGGCTCTGTGGTTGTTTTGGCATCACACTGGGTATCCATGTTACTCAGACTCTCGTCATCGTCCTCCGGATCAAACTTCTTCAGACTGCCAGAAAGACAAGTGGCCAGGAAGACAGGTGGCCAGTGAGCCAAGGTCATATTCACGCAAATAACAAGAAACTACCATCACGTATGTCAGTATACGCCTACTACCGTGGGCTTAATTGCACATTTGTTTGGGTGTCCTGAAAAACAACTTTCTGCTGTCATAAAACATAAGGGAGTGTCAATTGCATTTCCTGAAAAGAAAAAACAGAAAAAAAAGAAAAATGAAGGGAGCAGACCTTGATGGGAGGAATTTTAGTAACAGCTCCTGAAAGTCTATCTTTTCTTCCTTTTTGCATTTGGTGTTTCGAACTCGAGCTGATCGTCGCTTGGCAGTCTCTCCGCTGTCCTCTACAACCCGTTTCCTTTTGGGGGCTTTCTTTACTTTATCTCCCATCACGGGATCGGCACCTGAAGAGAAGAACATCAACACTGCTTAACAACAATAATTAATATGATGGACATCACCTTGAACATGGTCGAAGTCAAAATAAAGTGAGCTTGATCTTTTATCCCTTAGACAGACAGAAAGAGAGAGAGATTGAGAGAGAGAGAAAGAGAGTCAGATAAAGGTAAATAAAGGTAGGCACAAAGCTGAGAGAGCAAATGTGTGTGTGTGTGTGTGGTCTACTGGTAAGGATCTACTGACCTGTGGGAGCAGTGGTGTTGACCTCCACCGTGTTCTGACTCTGGGGGATGAGACAGGGGTTGGTGGGCTGAGGAGGCTCTGACTGTTCCTGTGTCTGTGTCTGTTCCTGTTCCTGTGCCTGTGCCTCAGTTTGTGTCTGTGCCTGTGTCTGTGGCAGTGTCTGTGGCTGTACTGGTGCCTCTGCCTGGGCCGCGGGTGCTATTGCCTCTCCCATGGCTGCAGGTCCCGGGGCAACCAGCTGTTCAGCCATGGCGGGCTGGGAGGAGGTGGGGCTGGGGCAGCAGCTGCCAGGCTGGGACAGGGCCTGCGGCTCACTGACCGGGGTGGGGGGCTGTGTGGGGGGCTGTGTGGGAGGCTGGCAAGGAGGAGGTGTGCGCTGTAGGCAGCGCTCTAGGTCCTGGTACTCCGACAGGTTGATCCGCCGTCCAAGACTCGGACGGGGTGGGTCACATGTGGTCTGGTGTTGGTACATGGCCACCAAACTCTCCCCGACACTCTTCCACCTGGTCAGTGAGGGTTACAAAGAGATTGTCTCACCTGTCACAATCCAACGCACAGCACCCTCTGAAGTATTGCAGAAGAATTAACACAGCATATTCCCACCGTGGGGAACACGCTGCCCATACCCCTAACCAGGACAGATCTCCCCGTTTTGGTCAAGCTATGCAAAACCTACTTCATCATCAGCGATATCATCATCAATAACCTCAGCGATGAGTTGGCATCAACTCGACTTTAATCAAATAACTGTCGACTGACAAAAATCTGAAGTTGTGCAACCCCTTAATATAATATCTACTGTGCCTGACTGATAATCAATCTTCAAAAGTAATAATGTGCAACATCACAACATCTAAGACAAAACAAAGATATCCTAGAGATAATGTTAATCAGGAGGGCAGGAGTACTGCATACTCTACAAATATCAACTGAGGATGATGAAAATCAATCATCAATCATTTTAACAGCCAAATGCTTTCTGGAGATGGACAACTAATATATTAATGAATATTTGCCAACTCTCAAAAACCAAAACCTCAATCTAACAACAAATAGTGCCCTTGGGTGACTAAACACATCAGATAATATAAAGCCTTTTATGTGAACTGTGGAGGACCAGAGAGCGGCTCCTCACGTGAAGTATTTGATGGGTTGCACCAGGAGCAGGTCAGGCTTGGGCTCTTGTACGTTCAGAGCCTGCCTGCGCTTCCTCAGCTCCAGGGCCTCCTGTACGACGCTCTGCGCCTCCTCCTCGTCCACCTCCACATAATGCACCGACATGTGGCTACAGGAAAAACACAATAACATATGTTAATTTGAATTCTGTCCTATTTTAAATGGCTTAGTCCAAGATTCAAATTCAGTGAAGTGCTCCTCACAGTCCTCTAGCTGTCACATAAAAACATGGGCTGCATCTCGGAATCTCGGACAGATCTTTACGTGTATGTGTATGGTATTCCTTACTGTGGGTACTGTCTCAAAACAGCTTTACAGAGATAACAGCCTTAACATCCCTAACAACACATTGATATAACACATAACGCATAAGAATACAGAGATGAGGTGGGATACATAAAGCAACAACGGCAAGACACACCATTTGGAGAACATCTGCATCGAGTCCCTCTTCAGACAAGGCTGCTCCTGAAAGATCTTCTCCTTCAGCACTAAGGCCTTGGTGTAGCAGTGATCCTTCTCCAGGGCTTTGCAGATGTGGTACAGGCAGGCTTGGCATGCAAAAAAGGGTAAAACTTAAAATAGTGTACATGAATGTTTGTGATGTGACAAATGCATGCTCTCTCCCCCACTATAGAGTGCCTGAGACACATCTGCTATGATCCACCACATAGATTATATATTTGAGCTTGCATCTGCTTAACACAAGCATTCCACCAAAATACCTGCATTCATCAACATTCATAACACACTAAACACCGTTTCTGCTTCTTAACACCAACAGAGGGCATAACTCCAACAGAGGCAGCATGCACATATTTAACAACTCCCTTGAAATTGTGCTCTGCTGTTTGGGTCAAAGGTTCACCAACCGACTAATGTAACTCACAGCTGTAGTCACTGATCGTGTAGAGAACAGTGATGAGGTTGTCCAGGCAAGGCCAGTGGTCAGGGTTACAGTGCAGCCCCTCTTCAAAGGCATGGCGGGCCAAGGGGATACGCACCAGGCGCAAGGCCACCTGGCCGATCTTATACCACATGTTGACATCAGTGGAGTCCAGCATCACAGCCTGAGAGAGAAGAGTAGACTTGGTAAAATAAAGAAGCTAGTGTTTCATCAGGGGACAGAGTAAATATGGGGATGTCCATTCCAGAAGATTGCCTATTACATTACATCAATGTGTCTGTATGGTGAAATGCAAGCTGAAAGTAGAAAAATAGACTACTCAAAGCGGCATAGAAAGTCGGGCAGTTTGTTTATAATTGTGAGGATCTGGGAATTTCAGGACTGTGAAATGCAAAAAGCCACGTAGGCTTCAAGAAAACATCACACCATCACCTCAAGGTAAAAGTCCATGGCCGTCCCCAGGTCGGTTACAAAGAGATTGTCTCACCTGTCACAATCCAACGCACAGCACCCTCTGAAGTATTGCCGAAGAATTAACACAGCATATTCCCACCGTGGGGAACACGCTGCCCATACCCCTAACCAGGACAGATCTCCCCGTTTTGGTCAAGCTATGCAAAACCTACTTCATCATCAGCGATATCATCATCAATAACCTCAGCGATGAGTTGGCATCAACTCGACTTTAATCACATAACTGTCGACTGACAAAAATCTGAAGTTGTGCAACCCCTTAATATAATATCTATATAGCGGCATAGAAAGTCGGGCAGTTTGTTTATAATTGTGAGGATCTGGGAATTTCAGGACTGTGAAATGCAAAAAGCCACGTAGGCTTGAGAAAACATCACACCATCACCTCAAGGTAAAAGTCCATGGCCGTCCCCAGGTCGTCCCTCTGCACAGACAGGCTGGCCAGGTTTTTGTAGGTGGAGTACTTCAGCATTAGCCCTGGGTGCTTCAGACCCACCTTCTCGTCCTCCGAGGGCTGTGCCTGCCAATCCCAAGAAGAAGACAGAAATTCTGTACCGTCCAGCATCATGCTTTCCTTTCTGCCTTGTGATCCTGTGCTTACCTCCTTGAGCAGTGGGGTCCTGAGGAGTTCATGGTACGCTTTCGCGGACTCTTCAGATTTGTCATGCTTTTGTAGGTCCAAGGCTTTGTGATACAGCGCAAAGGCCTCAGCTTCCTGCAAGTTAAAATGTATTTTGTGTTTACATTTGCAATGTAGCTGATACAAAAATAACAGCAAAGAAAACCATGTTGCACCAACCCTGTACAAATCTACCAAAGGGGATAAAGTATAATTAAAGAGTAATTATAGGATAACATCCCCTCCAATTTTACCTGTGCCTCCTTGGTCTGGCTTTTAGTGGTTTTCTGGGCATCCTCATGCTCATCTGCAGCTAAGGAGGCTGCATTGAGAGCAGCTATCCGGATCTGCACAAAAGACATTCACATCTTCACTGTCTAGTCAGAGACATTGTTTACAGTCCAGCTGTGTTCCTGAAGTGGTACTATTAGCGTAGACACATGTGTAATTTTAAATAGCAATGATTCCATAACTAGATAGGTAGAAGATACAATACCATATTTCTGTCAAATTAGGAGCCGACCATTGACATCAACTACGCTTCTTCATAACCTGTAAAATACATAAACATAAAGGCAAAATCGGTTATGGAAATATGCAGCGAGATGGTTTAACAGATACTATTAAGGACATGTTAAAGACATACAATAACAAAGCTTTAGTACGATGTCCACAGCAGATATTCAGTACCATCAATGTGCGAAATGCTCAAAAAAAAAAAAAAAACAGCCGTGTAACAAATCCGGTGGGTTTCCATAAACTGCTACTGTTTATCCTCGTTTACCAATGTAGCAACGAAACACCTTCGTGGAGCTTGGCTGTGCAAAGTTTACTGTCAAGATCTCAAGCATGGCAAACTAGTTAGCAAAAACGGGGTTCTTCCAGGTTACGTTAGCACTGCAAACAACTGTGACGTTAACCGTCCGCTATCCTCTGTTGACAGACCTGATTTATTAATAGCTAGCATACTAAGCAATACACACAACACCCCTCATAAACTTTTAGCTACTGTTTCCATGTTTTCCAAAGTTCATATCTGTGTTTTGTATTTATTGGTTCCTACAGTTAATGTGCCGTACCAACAGTCCTTTGTCTGACCAACTAGCCCGACACAATTCAATCTCCGACGTTGTAGCTGGCTAGCTATCTATCTAGCTAGGCATTTGCGCTAGCAAGCATCGGCCCACCCTGTGAAGGCGAGAGCTTGCCACAACTTGGTAATTTATTAGACTCTACGAATTAAATTGTTGTGTGTCAAAATAATCATGATGGCTTGACACAAACACAAATCATAAGAGGCTCTATTGCAAAGTTTGATTGGTGTCTTACCGGTGCAGACTTGAATCATGACAGATTTCATCAAGCAATATAGAGGGATGTCATTGGTCATGGGCATGCAGCCGCGTGTACAACGGACCAATGATACACTCAAAAGCAGAAATTTGGTAATATTACGACAACAAAACATTGGTGGCGCGGGGGGATCCACATAGTTGGTGGATGACGGACTTTATCAGGGAGACCGCCATAGAGTGACATCAGAGTTTACACGGACCTTGTGCATAGTTTTCCATGTCAAAAATACATACAAAGTAATTTGATCAATTTTTTTAATAAGCAAATTACTCATATGGAAACAATAAAGGACACTTTTACAAATAATCATCAAACAATTCAGCTGCCTCATAGTGTCCTTCGCTTCTTGGCCTTTTCATCCTGTAGGAACAATAAGATATATTGTTTGATTCAATAACATTTCATTCAAGTATCAGAAAATGCTATGTGAATGGATAAAAACTATCTTTCATCAAAGCACCTTATTTATTGTGTTTCAAATGTAACAATCAGGATATCTGCATTCTTCTTAACAATAAATGAATACTGACTGATATCAATTGAAAATGCAACATTTCTTTGATGAACTTACTTTGATGGCATTTCCCAGTTCCACAAGGGTCTGTTCATAGCAGGCCTCCATGCTCTTCAAGCTTTCTGGTTGGATGATCTGTTTCTGTACACTTGGGCTGCCTGCATCTGTCACCATCTGAAGGAAGTTTTTCTCCTGAAAAGAGAGAGGCAGAGGCAAATTACACTGAATGCTTGTTCTCTGCCAGATGAACAAAAATGCCCCCAAAAAAATTGCATTTCTATTATCCATGTTTTTTTATTATAAATGCATAGTTTCACATATTTTCCAGTAGAATGATGAATTTGAACAAGAGTGTAATCTACAGATCATTTGAAATAACAGTAACCTTTGCATAGCATCGTAGATCTGATGGGAAAAACACTAAAAACAATACTGGTGCATTATTTATATCAGTTTCTCTCCTGTTTTACCTGAACCCCAAGCAAGAATGTGAAAGAAATTCCAGATTTCCCTGCTCTTGCAGTTCTGCCAACCCTACAGAACAAGAATATTGGAAACATTATTCTAAGGTTAGATCTGCCATTATATATATATATATGGCCAATCAAAAACATTCAACTACCTGAAGTACTCCATCAAGAACAATTCAGAGCGAAATTATCTCCTTCTAGCAATGTCATTGCTGTTATTATATGCTCATCAATGTATGACAGAATTACACTTTGAAGCCATTATAACAGTTTTTTTCCCCCACCAATACGTGACCACACTGTATTTGTGATTATAGCATGATTGGTAACCTGCCTATGAATGTAAGTCCTAATGAATTGAGGTGCATCGTAGTTCACAACACATTTCACTCCCTGAATATCAATCCCTCGGGCAGCTGCGTCAGTGCTTATCACCCTGTGAGAGAAGATGAACAACAGATGAACAGATTTAGTACGGGTCGACATCAGTATAACATGTGTAATTATACAGATGCTTCATAACCCCGTTATCAACACAGTCATTTATTTAATTGTTACGAACAACACCACACAAAACAATAATGCGCTCACAGCTGGATCTTCTCCTGCTCAAAATCCCTCAGGGTCTTCTTCCTCTCCGAAGGACTTAGACGTGAGGAGAACTCTGCGACCTGAACCCCTCCAAAAAGCTTCACCAGCATGAACAGCCTGCAGAAAGCAGGAGAGAGGACTTAGTACATAGTAACATGTAAAGAGCATGATCTGGAAAATCATACATACAATACATTCATAGATACATAGATACATAGATACATACATACATACATACATACATACATACATACATACATACATACATACATACATACATACATACATACATACATACATTGTACAGGAAAATGTCAAAACAATGAATGTCACACATTTAAAAAAAAAAATGTTGGAGGCTTGAAACAATTATATTCATTGGTAGAATCATTATCAAATTCCTATGTACACTCAGCGGAGTCTGTAAACAACAGGGGTGGGAATCACAGAGACAGCCATGGTACATTACGGCCCAATCCAAAACAATTGTTTAGGGATGGTTTCAACGCAGATAACACATTGGAAGAGAATATGATGCTGTTATGATTTAGTTTGTCTCTCCCATATTAGCCAATGACCTGTGTGCGGCCTCTCTGGAGTTGGTGAAGCAGAGCACAGTGCTGAACTTGAGACGCAGCAGAAGATGAAGGAGGATGAGGGGCTTCTTGCTCAAAGTACATGGGATGTAGTATTCCTGCAGAAACCACGACAAATCAGTCAGGACACAAAGGGACCAACAATCATATTAATCTGTCAAGAATACACAATCCTCAGTGTGAACAGTTCTTGAATTATGTTGAGGTAAACCTACTATTATTTTCAAAGTTACCTTTTGACAACAAAATGTGAAAATTAGAGAACTGATGTCAGTTATCGGACAGTGTCAAATATCGGCCATTCTGACAATCAAAATCAAAATTTTATAATGGATTAAGACTCTATAACTTCAGTTTAATAATGGATTGACATGAGAACTTGAACGTTTGCCGACAACACACGCCGTCCGATAATTAACACCGTTACGATATTGTGTACAACTGGTTGGCATTCTCAGCAATGAGAAGTGTGTGGAGACTCTACCGTGAGGCCCTCCGGGAAGTTGAACTTCTCAGAAGGCTGAGAGGCCTCTTGCGTGGAGGAGGCGCTGCTGTGGATGGAGCTGAAGAGCCGGGGCTGGTGCAGGCCCAGCTGCTGGAGCTTCTCAGGGTTCTGAGTGAGAGTGGCTGAAAACAGCAGCTTCTGCAGAGGCATCTGGGACGGGGATAAGCTGCAGCAGAACAGGCCAAGACATGAAAGAACAGTGTGTGAGATATTATGGGTAATCAAACCCATAGTTAAATTAGACTAAGTATATAATCTTTGTAAGCACTTGGTCAGCAACTCCGTAACAATTTAACTCAATTTAAGGCCAACCAGTCAGTTTATCAATCAAGATGAAAGGATCAGAGATAATATCAACAAGCATTCATATTCTGTCCTCATCTGACTTTTCAAGTGCTGTCAATTATAGCCCATTGCCTCGTGCTGACTGGGGGCCAGGTGATTGGACGCTAATTAATACCATTGCTACTGGTGTCAGACCTGGCTGCTGTGATGGGTCCTGGTTCTCTCCTCCCGAAGATGGACAAATCACCGCCTTTCTTATACACTGCTTGAGTTACCAGTTTGAGCCATGACTGGTGCATGCTGTCAATCATCCGGTCTGCCTCATCAATAACCTATAATTCCAATCAATCAATACAAATTCAATTCATATGAGAGGAGAATGGACAACATCCCTCAAAAAGATGATTTAAAAACAACATTACGATTTCTTTCAGCAACCTAGACTGACTCACAAGGAAACGTAGATGCTGCAAACTGAAGCCGTCGTTCTTATTAATATGATCCACCAGCCTGCCTGGGGTCGCTACAACAATGTCGGCCAAACTGCAGGATAGCGCTCCTCTGAAAAACAAAGTATTTCCATTCTATTTTCTCATGATGACAGTCATTTGTTTCTCAATTTCTCCCAATTTTGAATCACATACTTGTTTTCTGAAAGAGACGCCTGCTCTGCAGCAAATGATTTCTGACCAGCAATCATCACCACTTTCAAATTGGTGCCTTCAGCATAGGTACAGAAGACTTTGTATACCTGCGGAAAAATTAAAGGATCTATCTGTGATTAAACATCAGACTTATCTCTGAAACATGATGAGCACACCTATACATTTGCAGTACAGTTCAGTAATTGAATACCCTCCCTGAATCCCCAAATGCAGATATGTCTGAACCATGCTTTAAATTGCCATAGTTACCTGCTGTGCAAGTTCCTTTGTTGGCAGCACAATCAAGGCCCTGACCTGACATAAGACTCTCTCTGACAAAGCCTAGAAGGAAGGGAAATATTAATACAATTTAACTGTAACAACAGTGAAAAAAACACACACACACAGTCACAGACATTTACTACCTGGACGATGGGAATGACGAAAGCAAGAGTCTTGCCACTGCCTGTAGGTGCTGACACACAGATGTCTCTCGGTCTGTAACCTCCTCTCCCCATCAGCAGCCCATGGCAAACGCCCTCCAAAACAGCAGGAATCACCTCGGCCTGAACTGTACAAGGCAAGAAATTATGTTCAGGACATTTAAAATGTCTAGTAGACCGACTTCCTTTTATTTGAAAACATAAACTGTTGTCAATAGTCAAAAAGTAGGCTCTATCTTACCAGGAAATAAGTTATGAATCCCATTCTTTTCCAGTCTCTTCAGAAGTTTAGGGCAAATTTCAGAAACCAAACTGACTGGAACCAGGTTACTCTTAATATCTTTTTGGATCACATCTGGTTGAGCAAGCCACTGTGGCAAGACTCGGTGGACCTGATGACAGACATTTTAGTGTGATTTATTCACAAAACAACTATGTCAAATTATCCTTTCAGTTTGTGTTACCTACCTTTTGTACAGTTTTCTTTTCAAATCCGCCAAGAATAGGGAAACCTGGTTGTGATGAACTTTTGGGCTCAGCTGAGGTATCAGTTTGGATCTCAGATTCATTTTTGTCTTTACTGCTCTGCTGTTTTGCTGCAGTACTGCTCTCAACTTCACTGGATGTCTCTGTGGCTGCTGTTTGGTCTTCTGCTGCATCCAAAAAAATGTATTTCAGACTCAGCCTTTTGCAAACTACAAGTAATCGACATCATAAAGACAAATTGCAGACTAGGCAAACTTTCCTGCATGTAACATGAACAACGAAAATACACACATACCTGTTTCAGTTTTCAGTGGGCTTGCCTTCTTTTTCGACTTTTTCACTTTTGTAGACAGTTCCTCGCTATCCTCTGGTTTTCTCCTTTTCCTTTTTCCCTCTTTCTCGTCTTCCTCTGACTTAACGACTGTTCTGTTGGATAGAGCCTGTTGTTCCCTCTCTTTAGCCTGTTTTTGTAACTTTTCTAGCAAGGCTTTGGATCTTGATTCCTTGGCATCCTCGTCGTCATCATCATCCCCAAGATACCTGCAAGAGTGGCATTATACACAACTATATCAGAGTACAGCTTGATAGTTCTTACTAAAATTGACATGAGGTTTTATGTTCTTAAAATTTCGAACATGAGTGCTAATTCAGTGGAAAATATGACAATCTCATCCCGATTATTGTACTACATACCGATTCATTAAGAACAGCGACATTCTTCTTGAACTTTCCCTTGTTGTATTATATTAGGTAAGAAAATCAGAACTACAGTCCGAAAATAAATGGCATGTATGTGGTGGACTACTAGCCATGTGTTGAGTGTAAGCACAAGATGACGCACGTCGCCTACTGATGACGCAACGACCGTTCTACCCATAGACATGTATACGTAGACGCCGCCTCCACTGCTTCAGCCCGTTGCCTCGGCGAAACGCGTCGCCGCCATATTGTTACAGGAGCGCTCTGACGCCAGAGGTCTGTCAAACGTGTTAAACAACCGCAAGTTGCCAGGAGCTGCTTATCTGGATACAAATCACGATAACCTTTTACATTTCGCAACCAATTTCATGGAGTATTCAAGGGTTTATGCTCTACGTGAAGTGTGTGAAAAAGATTTGCCTCTACATTACTTTGAATCTCGCTAGTTAAATCGCCAGTCATTCATGTGCATGGGTCTATGATAAACGCGCACCTGTCTTGCACAGCTCGTGCACTTTGAAAATACTGAGAAGCTCTATAAACTATCGAAATAGTGCTTCTTTAGTTACTACGTATTGACCATCATTAAGAGAAAGAGCATACATCAAATAGTGAAATACTGGCAGTCAGTGTGTTTTTCATAGTTTAATAGTTCCTTTTCAAGTATGTGCATTAAGAAATGAATGACTGTGCATTAAGAAATTAATGACTCAGTATAATGTGCAATGGAATAACATATATATGATATATATAATATGTGATACAATATAATATAATATATTTTAAGTATAGGTATATATTCATATTCCACAAAATCAGGCTGCACCACATTGCAAAACTGAGCACGCTGCAATTACAGACTGGCAACAGTCGAAAAAATACGATACTTTTTAAAGGGTTCTAGCCTAGATTAAATTATTATATTATATCATATATTGTGTGAAATTCTATATTGTGTCAATTGCACTGCATAGATCTGAAAATGTTATGAGCATGATTGTATATGTCAAATTGTACAAATGTACAAATATATATATATATATATATATATATATATTATATAATATGAATATATACCTATACTTAAAATATATTACATTATATTATATTGTATCACATATTATATATATCATATGTTATTCCATTGCACATTATACTGAGTCATTATATTATATTGTATTATATATATGCTATGTTATTTATATTACAGTTCAACTATTGAGATGTGTATGTATATATTGAGATGTGTATATTTTTACTGCTATAGAAATATATAGCTTTTTTTGTAATGTTGATTTGTGAAATAACTGTGTATTGCCAATTGCACTGTTCAAGGTTTCTTAATGCACATACTTGAAAAGGAACTATTAAACTATGAAAAACACACTGACTGCCAGTTTCTCACTATTTGATGTATGCTCTTTCTCTTACTGATGGTCAATACCTAGTAACTAAAGAAGCACTATTTCGATAGTTTATAGATCTTCTCAGTATTTTCAAAGTGCACGAGCTGTGCAAGACAGGTGCGCGTTTATCATAGACCCATGCACATGATTCGATTTAACTAGCGAGATTCAAAGTAATGTAGAGGCAAATCTTTTTCACACACTTCACGTAGAGCATAAACCCTTGAATACTCCATGAAATTGGTTGCGAAATGTAAAGGGTTATCGTGATTTTTATCCAGACAAACCGCAGCTCCTGGCAACTTGCGGTTGTTTGACACGTTTGACAGACCTCTGACGTCAGAGAGCTCCTGTAACAATATGGCGGCGACGCGTTTCGCCGAGAAGCAGTGGAGGCGGCGTCTACGTATACATGTCTATGGTTCTACCTCCATGGAGATAAATTCTTATATTAATGTTTTTCTTTTCAACGAAAAAGTAAAATATATATATATTCCCTCTATAAAAAGCAAGAGTGAAAGAGTGAAAGAAGGAAAGAAGAAAAGAAAGAAGAGTGAAGAAAGGAAAGAAGAGTGAAAGAAGGAAATAATAGTTGAAGAAGGAAAGAAGAAAAGGAAAGAAGAGTGAAAGAAAGAAAGAAGAAAGGAGAGTGAAGAAAGGAAAGAAAAGTGAAAGAAGGAAAGAAGAGTGGAAGAAGGAAAGAAGAGTGAAAGAGAAAAAGAGAGTGAAAATATTGAAAAAAGGAGATAAAAATGGAGTGAAGAAGAGAGATTGAGTGTGCGAGAAAGTAGACTGAGAGGGATAGAGAGAAAGATGGAGAGATGGAGAGAAAAAAAGTAGAGATTGGAAGGTGTCTTAATGTTCCTAGTTACAGTTAAATTGAGAGGGACAGAGAAGAGGTTCCTTTGATTTGGCGCAGCTGTCAGTGAAGCACAGGTGCAAGCCAGTTTAAATACCCTATTATGATGTCATAATGGCCCAATGTAAGTCAATGGGAAAATTTAGATTCGTTTTTATTTAATATCTTAAAAAGTATAAAGTTTAGAAAAGTGAAAAATACATAGCATAAGTGTCCTTTACAAGACCTACGCGCCAAAGTTTGAATGAAGTTTCTACGTTAAGCGGTTCGGGCTGAATTAATCGCAGAAAAAGGTAACAAGAATAAGAAGAAGAAGAAGAAGAAGAAGCCTAGGAATAACAATACAGGGCATTTCATGCACTGTAATAATAACTAGAAAATGCATTTCCTGAAGGAAATACCAGTGCATGAAATGCAAAGGTTAAGAAAGGAAGAAGAAAAGAGAGAAGAGTGAGAGAAGGAAAGAAGAAAGGAAAGAAGAGTGGAAGAAGGAAAGAAGAAAAGAAAGAAGAGTGAAGAAAGGAAAGAAGAGTGGAAGAAGGAAAGAAGAAAAGAAAGAAGAGTGAAATAATGAAAGAAGAAAGGAAAGAAGAGTGAAGGAAGGAAAGAAGAGTGGAAGAAGGAAATAAGAAAAGAAAGAAGAGTGAAAGAAGGAAAGAATAAAGGAAAGAAGAGTGTAAGAAGGAAAGAAGAGTGAAGACAGGAAAGAAAAGTGGAAGAAGGAAAGAAGAGTGGATGAAGGAAAAAAGAAAGGCAAGAAGAGTGGAAGAAGGAAAGAAAAATGGAAGAAGAAAATAAGAAAGGAAAGAAGAGTGGAAGAAGGAAAGAAGAGTGAACAAGAGTGGCTCTGGATGAAGAGATAAAGAGAGAGTGAAAATATTGAAAAAAGGAAATACAAATGGAGTGAAGAAGAGAGATTGAGTGTGAGAGAAAGTTGACTGAGAGAGAAAGATGGAGAGATGGAGAGAAAAAAAAATAGAGACTGGATGGTGTCTTAATGTTCCTAGTTACAGTTAAATTGAGAGGGACAGAGAGAGAAGAGGTTCCTTTGATTTGGCACAGGTGTCAGTAAAGCACAGGTGCAAGCCAGTTTAAATACCCTATTATGGTGTCATAATGGCCCAATGTAAGTCAATGGGAGAAATGTATATTCGTTTTTCTTTAATATCTTAATATCTTTGTCATAAACAGCTGCTAGCAAGTAGCCACTAGCAAGACATCCATGTTATTGTGATAGCCATGTTGGCTAGGTTGCAAACAACTTCCCTAACACAGTCAAACATCACCAAGTTCATTGTCAACATTAAAATCGCTATACATGCTAAATAACCTACAATTTCACTTATGTGGGCCTATATGATCATGAGGTCAGAATGCACACAAAAGTTTACCAAATAATACACACTTGATGCAATAGGCTACATGCTGTTGGAGCCTGAGGGTGGATCTTGAGCTAATTATTTTACTTTTAGTGAAGGAAAAATAATTATTCCATGAATTAAGACAAAACATGAATGTGAATGAATTTTTCATCTGTCAAATTATGTAATTCGTACTTAGGGAAATAACTATGTAGTCATATAGTCAGATACGGACAATAGGTCTACATAGCCCTGTATAATCAATGCAATGATGTCACCATGTAGTTTTCAATAATATCTTGCTGTAGGCTAATACTGATTCGAATGCCATTTGTTAAGTGTTCAAAAAGCTGGAACAAGCTGGTAAAAAAGGGAACCTTACAGATGTTTTTTTAATTACTATCATAGATAAATATACCAGTAGCCTATCGCATCGTATTTGTGGTATTGTATTGTGGTATCGTATTGTAAGTATAGGGTTTGGTGATATTTTGGCAGGTATAGTATCGAAGTCATAATTTTGGTATCGTGACAACCCTAGTGTCAACCATATACTTCATCAGTTTCAGTGACATTGCGTTTTTGGTATGGTGCAGATTGGCATTTTGTAAATGTCTGCTAAATTAATTAATGTGTGTTTCTTTTTTCCTTCAGGTTTACCTACAGAGAGGCAAAACTGGGAACCATATCAACATCCATACATCCATCATCCAACGTACATTTGTAGTTCCACGTTGGTGGGATGAACTGCTTAGCACTACCAGAGCAGGGGTTCAGATGTCATGCCTTATTTGAAAAAAAGGATGTTCTGTAAGGCACTGCCGTTGTAACACAGCTCTGCACCATGAACTTCATGGCATCTCTTACTTAAATACATTTTACATAAGGAATAGAAAAAAAGTGCAGAAATGTAACTACTGTAAGTGCAAGTTAAGTAGTACACTAGTAAATGTGATCCATGGACCCACACCTGGCAAACTAAGCACCGGAGCAGCCAACACAAAGCAGATCAGGACATGCCCCCCACTTTACGCCGCTCCCTTGAAGTATCCCTTAGAACAGGCATGCAATTGTCAACATATACTACACATTTGTTTACATATCCACTACAAACATGTTCCTACCTAAACTGACATGTTAAAGAAGGGATCCTTGGAACTGGGGTACTCTATTTTTTATTAATTTTTTTGAGCTGGACAACTGGTCAGGAGCTACCATGCTTAATGTTTCAGCAATAGTGAGGTTACGGCTGCGATATAAATGGTACACTGCTTTACCGTGTCCTCGACATCGCCCACACTGAGGAGTGTGAGTGGCAGAGACTAGGCTGCTGAGGTAAATGTCCCTGTGATCCTGATTTTCATTAGAATATTATGTCTGGTCCACTGTTTTAATATTGTCGTCTCCCAAAACTATGACACACCATGCATGCTCTACCTCCAAATGATGATACTGGTCTCACTTCTATTGAATACTAAGATATTCATTTATATTCATTGATGTTTGCATGCTCATTCATGAAGAATGACCTGTTGTATTTCATTTGATAGCTATATGAATGTTCAGAAAGGGTATGGGGTGGTAGTAGAGTAGTTCAGTAAGAGGATGACGGTAGTGCCAAGGATTATTGTTGTTTCATATTGACTGACCTCAGCATACAGAGACCCTCCACCTGAAGACTGGCACCTATCTTCCTGCAATCACCCCAATGTCTTACATTGAAATAAAAGATAAAACAACCCTGTACACTGTCATTGTTCTGCAATGTTTCTATGTGTATTTGTTACATGTAATTTCAGCCAAGTTGCATTGAAACCGAGATGGTGACATACAGTACTGTGCAAAAGTTTTAGGCAGGTGTGAAAAAATGCGGTAAATCATAGACTGCCTGGAATTACATGATGAAACAGAAAGATTTGAGGAAGCCTGCATCGACAGAACATCTGTGGTTAGTTCTCCAAGATGCTTGGGACAACCTGCCAGCGGAGTTCCTTTTAAAAACTGCAAGTGTACCTAGAATAATTTATGCTGTTTTGAAGGCAAAGGGTGGTCACTCCAAATTTTGATTTAGATTTATCTTCTGTCCATTCACTGTATGCTAATGGATGGAAATGAACTGTTAACACTTCCATTTTAAAAGTATTCTTAGGTTACAGCATTTTTTTCCCACCTGCCTACAACTTTTGCACAGTAGCCTACTGTATAACAGAGACAGTTTAATTATCAAAAATGTATTTGAATAAAATGATATTGGAGAAAGTATTGAAAGCAAACGTGCTGTAATAATCAGAGGTAATAGTTGGCCAAGCGTTACATTCACTCACGTAAAAACACGTTAGTAACATTTTCTTAATCTACCAACCGATGTATTTATCAAGTGAGTTATTAGCTACCGCTGTATTCAAAATCAGGTTTGGTTAAAGGTATAAGTCTTGTAGCTACAGACTTCAGTCGCTAAGTATCAGGTGAAATATGTCTCTCCAGGCACTTCAGACTAAAGCAATGGATCAGACTAGATCAGCGTTAGCCCCGCCCACTGACTTTGATGGGTGAGTTTGACAGATAAAATAAATTATTGATGCGCTGCAACACAGGACCATGACATAATTAATTAAATAGTGAAATAATTAAATATGTTTTTTTTACACAAAATGAATTGCTATTTAATTAATTAATGACACATTTAATAAAACATGTATGTATTTAATTCCCATTTTAATTAATTAATGACACATTTAAATAATTATTGATGGTGTATTTATTTATTGAATTGTGGCACTTTCAGTCCTCCATACAACACAGGACCATGACATAATTAATTAAATAGTGAAATAATTAAATACGTTTTTTTAACATAAAATTTAAATTAATTAATGACACATTTAAATAATTATTGATGGTGTATTTATTTATTGAATTGTGGCACTTTCGGTCCTCCATAACTGTATGCGCAGGCGTCCATACATCAATTCTCCCTAATCACTTTTTTTATAGTTAGCTCAAGATTTTAAAGTTTCTCATCGGGCCCTTCTAGCATGACCCATAAAAGTATTCTCTGTTTAATGGAGGCAGACACACTATTTTGCATTTCACGCGACTTTTGTGAGAAGATAAAAGAGTGTTTGGCTCGCTAGCCTACTGACTACGTAGATAGGCTATTGATGATTGACTGGTAATGCAATGTCAAAGCAACCAAAATGATGGGCTTAATAATCATTAATAATAATGTATCTCTTTCTCTCTCTATGAGAGCCCCAGAAAAGTTCCAACCTCAGTAGAGGAAATAAGGGGAACAAAGTTAATTTTGCGATACAAGCATCACATTTGGCATTTAACATTCTTCTGGGTCTCCCCTTTAACTGTAGAATGGGGGCCATCCAAAAATCCGATATGGCGGTCATTTTTCAAGATGGCCCCCAAATCATCAAGTCATAACTATAGCCTATTTCTTGCATATTTGGGGAAATGTTTTGTTGTAGCGAATTTACAACTGTTTCCCAAAACTTAGAGATAGTATTCAATCAGAGTCAGAAGTCCGGAGTCCGATGAACTGAAGTTTTATTTAGTCCTGCAGACAGATCATCCAAATATGAGAGTGTTGGTCCATGGAACAGCTCTGAATCTAAGACCCAATGCATTGTCTTTTGTACTCATAATTTGTCAGTTTATGCAAGTCATGGACATCACCTATCTAAAAATGACCCAATCAGAATATTCCCTCATACTTTCACACATTTTAACCTCATTATTAGCCACTCAGAATATTCTCGCTCACCTGTTGCGAGGGGACTTTTGCTTTGGGGAGGAAAGATCCTCCTGCCAACTTTTTTGGATATCACATGATGAAAGGCTATGTTTGGCCTTGACTGGCATCATCTTGTGTGTGTATATGTATGGTTGTGTGCGTATGTGTGTATTTGTGTGATTGTGTATCCATGTGTGTAGGTGTGTGTGAATCTGTGTGTGTGTGTATGTGTATGTGTAATTGAGTGTTTGTTTGAATGTGTGTGTTTATGTGTGTGTGCGTGTAAGTGTGTATGTGTGTATGTGTGTATGTAGAAGTGTATCTGTATGTGTGTGTATGTGTAAGTGTATCTCTGTATGTGTGTGTATGTATAAGTGGGTGTGGGTGTGGGTGTATATGAGTGATCCCCTCCTGACTGTTTTGTTACTTTCCACTGCCCTGCACCTGCACTCTGGTTTTCATGCTCGACCTTACATGATACCCATTCCTGCACACGGGCCTAATGACAATTGTAGCTGCAATTCTGCTCTATGACCACCACGGCACTGTTTGACAATGATAATTTTCAACAGTTTCAAAAAATATTTTTTTGTTATTTAGTAATGTCTTTTTGTAATTGTTTTGTTATGTGTAATTTATGTTGTTTTTTATCGATTTTTAGAAGTGATTACTTGGCTAGAATAAGTCTGAAAATGCATTTGTTTCAGTGTCAAGACAATTGGGCCTCAAATGTCACTTACCACATTTACACATAGCCGGGTATTTATAGAAACGAATATTTCTGCCCCTCCGTTTTCAAAAATAACGTCGTATACACACAAGATCGTTTTCAAAAAAAGTTTACATGAACCTGCATACGCCCCCAAGCGCCATCATAACTATGCCAAACCTGTAGGTTTGCATAAGTAGGCTAATCCATTAAATTGGCTATGAGTCCTAGATATTTTAATGGATCCTTTACGTTTATCTGGGCTACTACAACAGGTAGACAAGATGGAATGGAAAACTCGTTGTCCACTGGTGGAAGTGCAGGGGGATACCATTGTTAAAGCCAATAGTCACACACTGGGAAAGGGTTGAGAGATTCAGTTATAGGGATGAAAGAATGCAGTCCTGCTTTTGCATTAACGTATAACACTACCTTAACAGCTTCCATGATCAATAAGCAAACTAACTGTAAACATAGGACGCTCACATGACGTGATGCATTTTTAGTCGCATACTGTGACATTTGAGAACCTAAAACTCGGTTTTACCCAGTGCACAATGTAAGATAAAATCAAAATGCAGACCAGCACTTAAAAATGCAGAAGTACTAATAAGGAAAAGTGCCAAAACACCTTGTGATCTACTGTGTACACAGAGGGGACCAGACGGTATGTCACCATCCCATGATCATGGGGGGTGGCTTGTGGGCCCAGAGTGACATCACTGGGCTGGGGCTTTAAATGTTTGAACATTGTCTGTATCTAATCAGAATCCGGGTTCTCCAGCCGTTGGTGTGGTGCTGATGTAACATTATTGACTGCACTGCACTGACGGCTGAATTGTATCATCATTTACCAAGTAAACTTTTCTTGCTACAAAAAAGCTTCGTCCGGTGACTCCTCTCTTAAACCAACACGCAGGTATAAAAAATACCTAACAACACACAAACACAAAAACAGAGGTTATTAGAAATCTCCACTTTGGCCGGAGTTTTTAGAAATTATCATTTTCCGTGATAAAACCTCCGATTTCGTGTAAATGAAAGGCCAAACCGCATGAAAATAAATGCGCTTTCCCACCGTGTGAACGGGGTCTCAGTGACATTCACAGCTGCACAAGGCTGTACAAGACAGAGTCAGACAAAAACATTTGCACCTGCCATTAGTACAGCAGTTTTTGTATGAGCATTTTGCCAATTCCTGGCAACTTGCAACATTTGGTGGAGGTGTTGTCAGTTCACCAACCACCTTTGTCCTTGCAGTTTCCATCCCCATTCTGCAGGACTTGGTAAAACTGGTTGAGTGACAGTTGCTTGGCCCCAGACAGCTCCTGCTTGGTAGGCTGCATGTTTCAGGTGTACCTTGAGGGCTGCACTTGTTGGTGGTATGGCATCATATGGCCTTTGCTTGTGGACGAATAGATGCAGTCCTGCATCATTCACAGATGTGGCTGTACTTGATCGGTCATACATTATGACCACAAATCGCTCCAGCATTTGGATGTCATCATCATCGACGGTTGTGGGCCAGTAACTGAGCTTGGTAAATGTCCCTGACACTTCATCACACACATTTCATGTTTGCCATACAGATTTCTTAGCCTGACCACGGAATGAAGAGACAACGTCACACCCAAATGTAGGCCACAGGATCTATCTGGCCAAATTGTTGAAACGTTGTCATGGATTGGAATCCATTGTGAATGGGCTCCCTGACCAGAAGAAATCCACAGCTTTTCCAGACCTATTGATTTGAAGGATTGGAAGCAGGATATTGTTATAATAGCAACATCAGTGTTGTTTGCTTTGATTGTCACTGTGCTACTTCCATTTGCTATTGCACGTCGCATATGGACGAATTTCAGGCTGGAAACCGTAGGGTGGCCGGTTCGATCCCTGACCAGTAGGAAAAATGTGGGCGGGGAAGTGGTAGACCACAGCTCTCCCATGCCCACATCCACAGCTGAAGTGCCCTTGAGCAAGGCACCTAACCCCGATCACTGCTCCCTGGGCGCAGTGTGTAACCTCACTTCACTGGGTGTGTGTGTCACTTCCCTGGATGGGTTAAATGCAGAGGTTAATTTCAGAGTGTGTGTGTCTACACCACCTCTGCCATAGAGAGGACTTTCGACTTTTTCACTTTCAATATTCTCGAATCTGCCTCTTCTTGGGAGCATGGGGCCAGGTCTGAAGATTCTGTGATTTCACTCTTGTTGCTGACTATCTCTTCTCTGTTTGTCACCACAATAGTGCTTTCTGCTACTACTTGACATATTTTGCTTGTTGTCATCATCATATAGTTAGCTCAAGATGTTAAAGTTTCTCATGGGGCCCTTGTAGCATGACCCATAAAAGTCTTCTCTGTTTAATGGAGGCAGACACACTATTTTGCATTTCACTTTTGTGAGAAGATAAAACTGTAAGGTCTGTGCTCTGTCCCTGTCTTGTTTCATTGTATGTATCCCTTGTGTTCCTTCTTTTGTGTTTGTTTACCCTTGTCTCCTCGTGTCTGTCTCCTCACGCCCTTCCCTTGTTATTGTGCGTGTGCTGTTTATTAGTTTGTCTCCCTTGTGTGTCATGTGATCTTTGTCTAGTCTTTGTGATTCCTTGTTCCCACCATGTGCTTTCCACCATGTGCTTCCCTGTGTTTGTTTGTGTATGCCATGTGCCCTTGTTGTTGTCCGTGTCTCCACCCCTCACCTGTTCCCAATAATCACCTGGTTTGTTTGTCTTATTGGTTTCTCCTGTGCCCTGTCAATTCCCCTCGTTTAGTCCACCTGTGTCTCCTTGTCTGCCCTGCCTTGATTGTTTTCACCTGTCCCTTGTTATCTGTTGTGTGTGTGTATATATAGTCCTTGTGTTCTTGTCTCTCGTTGCTGGTTCGTCATTAATGTTGCGTGATTGCTTCTCAGTGTTCTCAGTGTTCTCAGTGTTCTCAGTGTTCTCAGTGTTCTCAGTGTTCTCAGTGTTCTCAGTGTTCTCAGTGTTCTCAGTGTTCTCAGTGTATTTCTCGTGTTGACCCTGGACTGTTTTTCGACTTCTCTATTGCCTTTGCCCTTTTGGATTGTTTGCCTGCCATTGGACTGCTTACCCGTGTACCGAAACCTGGACAGTAAAAGTTTATTCTTTATTCTACCCCTTGTGTCTGAGTCGTGCTATTGAGTTCACACCCCAACCCCAATTCGTAACAGTACGAACCAGCCAAGATGAACTCAGCCGACTCAGACCCAAGCCTGATGGATGACCCTTATAGTCAGTTTTTTGATTTTGAGAACAAGGCCATAGATCTGCTCCCCTGGGAGATCTTCTGGCATGGTGATTCAGCGAGTGAGGACTGGGTCGACGATGACGAGCTCTCAAAGGGTGAGTGGCCTGAGAGAGAAGTCATTGAACCAGTTCCCCCACCCGGTCCCAGCCGAGATGCTCGGTTTATGGGTAGCCGGTTGGCCATCCGGCGAACCCCATTCAGAACACCACCTCTGGTCTCGTCCCCTCCGCTTCCAGCACCCCCGTGTGTTATTGAGGAGGATGATGTCAGTGGCTGGATTGATGGGGGGTTTATATTGGGGAACCGCTTTTTTGAGAAGTCAGCCGGTGCTGATGACTGGGAGGCCTATGACTCTGAGGATGAGGAGGAAGAGATGGACACAGCTCCCGCCCCTGCTCAGATGACCGCCGCCGCCTCCGTTGCTCCAGCTCCTAAGACTCCATCTCCAGCACCTCCTGCACCTCCCACACCAGTGCCAGTGCCAGCACCCTGCCGGACCCCCGTTCCAACACTCCACTGTGAGCCTGGTGGGTGGATCGGTGGGGGTTATTTCATGCGTGATCAGCACTTCATCTACACAGATGAGCTGGAAATGGCGGACATGACCCCTGCACCTCTTCGAGCCCCAGCTTCCCGGCTGACTCCTGCACCGCGTCGAGCCCCAGCTCCCCAGATGACCCCTGTGCCTCGTCAGGCTCCAGCTCCCAGGCTGACCCCGGCACCTCGTCGAGCCCCAGCTCCCCAGCTGACCCCTGCGCCTCGTCAGGCTCCAGTTCCCAGGCTGACCCCGGCACCTCGTCAGGCCCTAGCTCCCCAGCTGACCCCTGCGCCTCGTCAGGCTCCAGCTCCCCAGCTGACTCCTGCGCCTCGTCAGGCTCCAGCTCCAGCCCCAGACCCTGAGCCATTCCACACTCCCGCAGTGTTTGGCACGCTAGCCTACTGATTACGTAGATATTGATGATTGACTGGTAATGCAATGTCAAAGCAACCAAAATGATGGGCTTAATAATCATTAATAATAATAATTGATCTCTTTCTCTCTATGAGAGCCCCAGAAAAGTTCCAACCTCAGTAGAAGTTTTTCCAGTTTGATGGAGCCTGACTAGATTCTGTTACCCTTCTTGTAATTGCCTTCTCACGTTGTGCTCTAGTTTCTGACTTCAGGCTGGACTTCTCGAAAACGTCGAAGAACAACACTTTGTCCAGTTTGTCTTACGTTTGGCATCGATTGAGTTTAGTTTAACTAAAGACATCCTCTACACATAGCTTGAAAGTTGATTTTCAGATCCAAAAAGCCACTAGCGAACAAGTCTACCGACTATTGAGGTTTGGGTTTGAAATGTCACATGCTACAGTGCAAAAAAGCAACTATAGCGACTAATCTAGCTACTATTTTTATTGTCCTCTACACATATCCTAAAGGTTGGTTTGTATATGGAATGAGAACAGAGGGACAGCCAATCAAATTGTTCGTTCATTCTAGTCTTTTCGATGTCCGAAAAAGCGCCTAACGAACAAATCTAGCGACTATTGGGGTTTAGGTTTGAAAAGTTGCATGCCACAGTGCAAAAAAGAAGAATAAAAAAAGAAATAAAGCAACTAGCCACAAATCTGGCTACTATTTTTACTGTTCTCCTATACTGTATACCCCCCAAATACCTCTATCACTCTAATTTACCCTAAACTTCACATAGTTTTCCCCGTGACCTATAACACAATTAGCCTTTGACATGTTTTAGAAATGTTTAGATGGTTATAACTGGTAACTCCTGTTTGAAAATGTTCAAAAACATATTATGGGGGTCAGATATTATTGACATCTACAAGGTATAGGCAAAGATTATGCTGAAATGCAAAATCAGTCTAACCATGGTGGCCATCTTGAAATAAATGGTGGCCATTTTTGACTTTCGAGTGGCCCCCATTCCTAAATCGAAGAGTGACCTTCAAAGATGATTTGTACCAAATTTCACGCTTGTATCATCATTTGAATGATTTCCCCTAAATATTGCTGTTATTTCCTCCACTATAAGGTTTCTTTCACTTGTAGAAATGTTAAAATCCTTCCATTTTGTGCAGGCAGAACAAGAGTGCCCAACTATCTGGCTTCGGAGTTGGTCTTGTTATCGCTCCTCTGTCATGGTAGTAAGCAGTGCAGGGCCAGAGTTAACTGGTCACACCCTGGTAAGTGTCTTCAAAAATCTTTTGTGCTGTTCAGATCTCATAAACGTTTGCTGCACTGCCCAAATATATACTAATTGAAGAATTACGAATTCTTTACTGTAGTGTGGAAAAGAAACATTATCTCCAAACTCAATATGTTTCTTAAATGCAGAGGAGAGGCCAACTGATCAGTTTTCTCATTCATCTTAAAACCTCATTGGTAAAGATACTGAGTAACTGCAGTCTGCAGGATCTTAACAGTCTTAATGCAGGAGATCAAAGATAATTCTACTAGTACTCGTTATTTTTTTTGACCAACACTAATCTGTGCAAAAATAGAGGATAATTTATGCATTTTGCAATAATAATAAACTTTATTACAGGCTCAATGCCCACATGGAAGATGCACAATACATATAATCAATAAATTACATATAAATATACATACATACTACATACAATCATAAATACATATAAATACACAAGGAAAGATTAAGGGCTAAAAAGGGCCAGTGTTCCCAGATCTTAGATGTGCCTTTGACAGAGCTGCGGCCAGGGTCTGTCATCAGATCAATTATAACATTTGAAGAGCGGTCCAGCCGACACATAAACTTAAAAGTAAGGTCCCTCAGCAAGGCCATGAAGGTGGTTAGACCCATATTACAGAACAGCTGACTGGCTCGAGCAATTTTTGTTTGTGTTTGGGTAACACTCTACTTGAACCCTTCTTTATAAGGATAACATAACTATGTCATAATCTTGTCATGGGAGATGTCATATGCTGTTATGACAATCAATTACTTCCAAATTAAACCTCCCACTGTGTTTGAGATCAAATTGATTCTTTTTATGTAAAACATAGGCAAAAGTGCCTTTTCATCCTGAAAATTCCACTAATTGTCTCATTTCAGGTGTGTGTTTAAAGCCCCATCATGCAAATGCTATATTATTTTGAAGATGCTATTTTAGGTAAAACTGCTACATAATATTCTTGCCATAGGCTACCGGGAGGTTTGAAATAAATGGTGGCAATTTTTGACTTTCGAGTGGCCCCCATTCCTAAATCGAAGAGTGACCTTCAAAGATGATTTGTACCAAATTTCACGCTTGTATCATCATTTGAATGATTTCCCCTAAATATTGCTGTTATTTCCTCCACTATAAGGTTTCTTTCACTTGTAGAAATGTTAAAATCCTTCCATTTTGTGCAGGCAGAACAAGAGTGCCCAACTATCTGGCTTCGGAGTTGGTCTTGTTATCGCTCCTCTGTCATGGTAGTAAGCAGTGCAGGGCCAGAGTTAACTGGTCACACCCTGGTAAGTGTCTTCACAAATCTTTTGTGCTGTTCAGATCTCATAAGGATAACATAACTATGTCATAATCTTGTCATGGGAGATGTCATATGCTGTTATGACAATCAATTACTTCCAAATTAAACCTCCTACTGTGTTTGAGATCAAATTGATTCTTTTTATGTAAAACATAGGCAAAAGTGCCTTTTCATCCTGAAAATTCCACTAATTGTCTCATTTCAGGTGTGTGTTTAAAGCCCCATCATGCAAATGCTATATTATTTTGAAGCTGCTATTTTAGGTAAAAGTGCTACATAATATTCTTGCCATAGGCTACCGGGAAGTTTTCAGTTTTACTGTCACTTACTCTGCACCATCAGAAGGCAGGTCGTCATATCTAGATTATGTGGAGGTGGACGTGTCGACACTCCAAAGTAAGTTATTCAATGTTTTTTGAGGTCAAATGTTTTCTTCTGGATTTCTATTGGGCACGTAGGCTATTGATCACATTGTGTTTCCTCCGAAAATAACAGTTTGTTTTAATCCCGATGTTAGTTAGGGATGTTAGCCTATTGTGAATTTCCAACAAGTAGGCCTATTCCTATTCCTTCATATTTGAAATGACTCACTAATCTAATCAGTCAATTGTTTATTCACATTGGTTTCTTTTGAGGTCATGGACATAGAATACCGTTTGTGTCACATGGGAATGGATGAAGCATGCGATGACAATAATAGGAAGACAAAAGGATGCATAGAGCGTTTTGTGTATCTGATCAGCTTTATCACAACACTGACCAGAGACTTCAAACAGCAAGGCCTGAACACGCTGCTAATTCAAGTCAAGTGAAATCAAGTAGGGGACCATCTCCACACATTCCACCCACTCCTCAGATACATGCAGACATACACACACACACAGATACTCACTCTTCATACATTCAAACACACACACAAACATTCACATGAAGACACAGCCCATTAAAATGTGTATGGATGAGGTCACAAGTAGAGTCAAGGTATTTCAAAACCTGTTTGAGAAAGAGGAAGTAATAGACTCCATATGAAGGCACATCGTGTTCGGCCGGATACTTTCCCAAATGTTTGACAATGATCCGGGTCTATGAGACAAAGAAAAAGCAGGACTTTGTGTTTTAGAGAGAGATTACAATTGGCAAAGAAACAGGTAAGATAATTTGGGGACGAAGATACACTGTATCGACTAATGTATGCCGTTTTCTGTGTCGGTGTGTGTGTGTTTATCTCTCTGTGACTATGTCTAAGTGTGTGTATGGGTATGCATTTTATGATGCATGGACAAATGTGTTTATTTATGTTAATTAATTTAATATGTGTATGGTCGTATATGTGTTTATATGGTTATGTATGTTTGATTGTGAGAGTCTGAACATTTAAAAAACTCTAACCTGTCTTCAGGTTAAACCAGTTTATCGG
This sequence comes from Sprattus sprattus, assembly GCF_963457725.1. Lineage (NCBI taxonomy): Eukaryota > Metazoa > Chordata > Actinopteri > Clupeiformes > Clupeidae > Sprattus > Sprattus sprattus. Next base: position 13,456,707 of record NC_137913.1, on the reverse strand, counting down.
GGACCTGTTTTTCTACTTTTCAAGCAGTGAATCTGACAAAGACCTGGTCTTATGATCATAAGGCTGCCAGATTACTTTTTCACTACGGGAAGTTCTTAGAAGATTATTCTTTCTGTTATCAATGGAAGTTTAATAACAATGCTATATGACTATACGACTTGGCCCATGGTGAATATGTGAATGTGAGTGTCCAGATGCTGTCTTTGTTCATGACTAGTCATGACATAACCATCAATGCTGAATGTGTTCATGTTTGATTTTTTTCATTTGGTTTTTGAAACACAACACATAAGAACTGAATGAACACCAGGTTCAGGTGTCATCTTGTTGCTCATTACTGTCCCAGGGTCCCTATGATTGCAGTATAGTGCAGATAGTAGTAGTGACTCATGTTCCGATGATGAAGGAGTGTGTGTGTGTGTGTGTGTGAGTGTGTGTGTGTGTGTCAGTGGTTAAATTAGGTTCTGATGATGGAGGAGTGTGTGTGTGTGTTTGTGTGTCTGTGGTGATTAATGTTCTGATGGTGGAAATTTGTGTGTCAGTGTTGATTAATGTTCTGATGATGGATGTGTCTGTGTCAGTGACGATACATTTTCTTATGATGATGGAGGAGTGTGTGTGTGTCTGTGTGTCAGTGGTGATTAATGTTCTGATGACGGAGGTGTGTGTGTGTCTTCACTCCTTGTTCTCTAGAGTAAAATCTTAAATATTCAAATATGGTCTGTTTTTCACCAGTTGTATGGTATCAGGACCTAAACGCATGCATAGTGCCAGACAATCTCTATAGAAATTAGTGAGGCCAGACAAGTTTATTTATACAGCACGTTTCATACACAAAGGTCATTTAATGTGCTTTACATAAATAAAAGCAAAAGGTATACCCAAGAGAGAATTATAACAACTAAATATGCATTTCCTGAAGGAAGTACCAGTGTATGGAAAAAAGCGGTTGCTATGATGTTGCTATGGTAAGTGAGGTGGTTGCTAGGGTGTTGTTAGGAAGGTGTGAGGGACCAAGGCGGCCACCCCACAAGCTGGGATGTGGGCTAGAGTGAAATACCGCTACTCAGCGGCACACACTTCTGCATATGAGCAGAGGGATGGGAGTGATGTGTGAGACAGTGTAAGTATCAACCAGGGTTGCATATTGAAACAGGGAGTAAATGGAACATGACATAGTGGGTACCGCACTACATCCAATGAATGGTAATCATAATTAATGAGTTGAACAGTGACAATGGATGGTTTTAGTTTTTTTTTTGCCATTTTGTGCCAAGCAACAACTCTCATGTCACAGGAACCAAATCTTCCTAATGGTTTATATAAAGAAATGGTTTATATAAATGTATATTTACCATAAGAACACAGGACGGTAGGCACAGAGCCACTGTATAAAGGAACCCACTAGGGGCGAAGCATAAATAAACATGTGACATATAAGCAAAGGAAGCTCTGTTTGTATCTTGGAGTTCATATCAACATTTGTGTAACTCGTGGCTGTTATTACTCATTGAAAGACAAACCTTCAAGAGGGTAGACCACGGTATAAATCCCTGTGACGCACCATGCCAGGTCTCGCCATCACATTCATATTAAAAAAGCCAAATGAAGGCATGTTCCTTGCCTGCAGCAGAGTTGGCATAATCTCAACAAGTTTTTAGCTTCTATCCCTCCGTGATCAAGCCACCATCTTATCGCTGTGATACAGGAGGGCATTAATCTGTAGAGCATAGCCATGGCAGAGCATTTGGACAGCAACAGGCACTTGTTGGGAACTATTTTACTGCTTTCAGTGGTTGTTCCTAGCTGTGCTGTTGTGAACAGGGACCCTGAAGCTTCAGCGTTTAAACTGCAGAACAGCCATCTCTCTGCGCCATTGTCCAGAAAATGGCATTCACAGCATTTATATACAGTCCAGTAGTGACACATCAACCCATTCACACACGGGCAGATGCTATGCAAGGCATACATTTGCACCCCCCCCCCAAAAAAAATTAATATGCCATTTTGCCTGTTGTACTACTCTATGGTGCTAGGGTTAATGAGCTAACTAAGTGAGTTCAGAAAAAGCAATTCTGCCGCAGTGTCCCTTTTGGCGTTACCCTGTTTGTGCCTTGTCATGACGTCATGCGCATAGCACTAAGCTCTAAGTTTAATTCATTCATTGGGTTGACTGCCTAAACACATTCACTGTAGCAGAAAAAATGATGTGTAGTATTAAGAGAGTGCAAAGTCTGTCATAAGTATCAAGGCATATTGATTCAAACTGTGGTTAAATTTGTGTCATATGAGTTAATCATATCAACTGAAATGTCGATGTGCACTGTAGCTTTGCTGTAGTTCAGCTCCTTCCAGTGTGTGGTTTTTGGTAGCTTCCAAAGCCATGCCTTAAAGTAGCTTCCCCAACACTGCTTCTCACTTTGCGACCTTTGAACTCCCTTTGCCACTGCACTGCTGTGCTTCTCCTGTTGTGTGGGAGCATCAGACAATCATTTCATGGCCACTGGCCTTTCCCTTTCAAAACTAATTTTCAGAACTAATTTTTTACCAAAAAAAAAAAAAAAGTAATTCATGAAATAGACTTCCTAGGCCATTTATAATTTTGTGGCATGAAATGCAGAATGCACTACTGTCATCATTCTGTGCCATAGAATGAGAATTTTGTATACTTCTAGATTGCTATATAACATTTAGGAAAGTATGATGGACATAAAAAGGTATTGGTGATTATGTGACTGAAAAGGTTTCAGAAAGCATCCTGTCCATGAAGGCTGATTGATTTGTTGTGGACATAAGTATTTTAATAATATTACAATATTAGGATAATATTATGTTATTAGAATATTGTAATAATATTTAATATCATTAACTTTATTAAGCTTTATTCCTGGTAACTTTATTCCCATCACTTTGAATGTAAGATTTTGAGTGAGCTGGGGGACAAGAAGAGAGGAGAGAAGAAGAGAGGAAGAAGAAGATGATGAAGAAGCTCAGAGAGACTCTTAGATCATTAGCAGGTGAGCAAACCTTCCAGCTGTCGAAAATGCACATATACACAGCATTTGTTATCTCCATCCGTTCTCTCTCTGTCCTACCTGTCTGATTTTATTCTCATAAGGCAACAGCTACAGAGCTCTCTCGTTGATATGAAACACAAAGCAAACAACCCTAAAACACATCTACGTTCATGAAAACACACAAGATCATAGTTAATTTGACAATGTGGATGATTATTCTGTAACAGTTAAACCATAGACAGGTGCAATAATATGATGTTGCATGATGTTCAGTGTCTTTAGCAGTGTCATGATGTCTGTTTCCAGGTGGTGCTCCACATATCTCAGACATGAGGATTGTGCTCCTGGGAAGCAGAAAGGAGGGGAAGAGTTCATCGGGAAACACCATCCTGGGAAGAGAGGAGTTTGATACATCAGGAAGAACAACTGAGTGTGTGAAGAGAGAGGGAGAAACAGCAGGGAGACACATCACTGTAGTGGAGGCACCCGGATGGTATCGCACTCATTCTGTAGTGAACACTCCTGAACGTGATAAACAAGAGATTGTCCTCAGTGTGTCTCTGTGTCCTCCAGGACCCAATGCTGTTCTGCTGGTCATTAATGCTAAAGATTCATTCACAGAGACATACAGAAGAGCAGTGCAGGAACACCTGGAGCTTCTGGGTGAGAGAGTCTGGAGTCACACTATAGTGCTGTTCACCGGTGGGGCCTCGCTGGGAAACACAACCATTGAGCAGCACATCGAGAGAGAAGGAAAAGCTCTGCTGTGGGTTGTAGAGAAATGTGGGAACAGGTATCATGTTGTAGATAAGCTCAAGAGTGTTGGTGGCCAGGTGACAGAGCTGCTGGAGAAGATAGAGGAGATGGTGGCAGGAAACAGAGGCCTTCACTTTGACCTTGATGCAAAGATGTTGAAACAACTAATGAAGAAGAAAAAGAGAGACAAAAGAAGAGCAGAGAAGAGGAAAATGAAGGTGCAGAAGCAAAGAGAGACTCTCAGATCATCAGGTGAGAGAAATGTTCAGCTATTGGACCTACACATTTACCTACGACAGCTCTTATTTACTTTATTCATTCTCTCTATCTCTTTCTGTCTCTGCCATTTACTCTCTCCCTCCTTCATTATCTCTCTCTCCTTATATCTATCTATCTATCTGTTCCTCCCTCTTTTACCACAAATACATTCATACAACAACACAACCCCCCCCCCCCCCCCCCCCCGCCCACACACACACACACACACACACAATCATAAACACATTCTATTTCGTAATATTCTTTCATACACATAAGGCAACTGCTACCAGATCTCCCTCATTGTCATGAAATACAGAGCAAACAACCCTAAAATACATCTACATGCATGAAAACACACAAGATCAGAGTTAATTTGACAATGTGGATGATTATTCTGTTACAGTAAAACCATATGCAGGTGCTTTAATATGATGCTGCATTATGTTCAGTGTCTTTAGCAGTGTCATGATGTCTGTTTCCAGGTGGTGCTCCACATATCTCAGACATGAGGATTGTACTGCTGGGAAGCAGAAGGGAGGGGAAGAGTTCATCGGGAAACACCATCCTGGGAAGAGAGGAGTTTGATACCTCAGGAAGAACAGCTGAATGTGTGAAGAAAGAGGGAGGAACAGCAGGGAGACACATCACTGTAGTGGAGGCACCCGGATGGTATCGCACTCATTCTGTAGTGAACACTCCTGAACGTGTTAAACAAGAGCTTGTCCTCAGTGTGTCTCTGTGTCCTCCAGGACCCCATGCTGTACTGCTGGTCATTGATCTGAAAGATTCATTTATAGAGACATATAGAAGAGCTGTACAGGAACACCTGGATCTTCTGGGTAAAAGAGTCTGGAGTCACACTATAGTGCTGTTCACCCGTGGGGCCTCGCTGGGAAACACAACCATTGAGCAGCACATCGAGAAAGAAGGAAAAGCTCTGCGAGGGGTTGTAGAGAGATGTGGGAACAGGTATCATGTTGTAGATAAGAACAAGAGAATTGGTGACCAGGTGACAGAGCTGCTGGAAAAGATAGAGATGTTGGCAGGAAAAAGAGACCTTCACTTTGACTTTGATGCAAAGATTATGAAAGAACTGATGATGAAGAAGAAGGAATACGAGAGAAGAGCAGAAGAGAGGAAGATGAAGGTGCAGAAGCACAGAGAGATTCTCAGATCATCAGGTGAGAGAAATGTCCAGCTGTCAGACCTATACATGTACTGTACATACCACCTCATATTGATCTATCTATCTATCTATCTATCTATCTATCTCTCCCTCTTTCATCACAAATACATTCAAACAATCACACAAATACACCCCCCACACAATCATAAACACATTCAATTTCATAATATTCTTTTATACACACAAGGCAACTGCTAACAGTTCTACCTCATTGTCATAAGACACAAAGCAAACAACCCTAGAATACATCTTCACGCACAAAAACACACAACAGCATAGTTCATTTGACAATGTGGATGATTATTCTGTTACAGTAAAACCATAGGTAGGTGCATTAATATCAGTGATGTGCGGTGAGGTGCTGAGACCGGAAGTGATTACGTCATTCTGGTCTCTAGTTGTTAAAAAAAAAGACATGTATATGGTTTAAAACTTGACACGGAACTGTCAGGCTTTACTCGAGGATTGAACCCGAGTTGCTGGATGTGGGGAACCAGCAGTTAGCCAAGTGAGCTAGTTAGAGGACCCAATGGTAGGATGATGTCCTCAATGCTTGTTTATTGAGAAACAAGGATACTTTAACAGCGAACACAGAAGATACTCCACAAAACTCAGGAGGTAATCCAAAAAGCACAGAGGATATGAACAGGGCAAAAAGCCATTAACGTAAGGAGCTACTAAAAAGGTAGCTAACAGGAGAAACTAAGTCCTACCAGCGAGAGGCAAAACTTGACACACTAAGACATGACACACTAAAGACCCGATAAAGGGTAGGGAAAATAGCCAGGTATTTAATTTCTGGCTAATTGTAAGTCAATACAATGTGACACAGGTGAGGGCACACAATTAGTTACAGGTAAGGGAACACAACAGGAAACAGGTGAGGGCACATAACGGAAAACAGGTGAGGGAACACAATGGAGAACAGGTGAGAACACAGAATCACAACAGAGGCACATGTGTGCGAAAAAAAGTCTGTTCTTTTGTCTTTCGTCCTTTGGCCACCAGATGCTGCCAATGTGCCAAATTATGGCAATCACTGCCCAAAGTCCTGACAGAACCCCCCCTCTAAGGGTCGGCTTCTAGACGACCCAAAGAAAACTCCAAAAGTCCATACCGGGGGGGGGTGGAGGGGGTTAAGGAGAAGGCCGGTGGACCGGAACCAAGGGTCTGGTGGCATGCCTGGTGGATGGCCGAACAAGGATTGGGTATCTGGTGGGCGGCCGGGTGGGAGGCCAAGCAGGGACAGAGTGTCTGGTGTGCGGCCAAATCAAGGAAGAGTCCTTGGCAGCTGGTCGGGTGGACAACCAGAATGAGTCAAACGGTCTGGCAGGCGCCTGGGAACCTTGTTGGGATCGAGGAGACCAAGAAGCATCTCCTTGGCCAGGCTCGCGAAGACGCCATCGGAGGATGAGGTCGGGGTTGCAGCACCTGCGGTGGCTTGGGTTGCAGGACCAGTGGCTGGGGTTGTCTGACAAGTGGCTGGGGTTGTCTCGGCACCGGGACAGCCAGGTTCACTGGGGCTGGCAGCACTGGGTACTGGGCCTGCGGCACCTAGGACAGTGGAGACAGGGGCAAGGGTGCCTGGGACGGGACCAGGAGCTCCTGGGGCAGGAATGCCGTGGACAGGGGCGCCTGGGACTGAGACTGCAGGGTCTGGGTTCGGCAGCGGGGTCCGGGTTGGCAGAGGAGGCTGTGTGGTCCGGGTCGGCAGAGGTGGCTGCGGGGTCCGGTTCAGTAGCGGGGACTGCGGGGATGGCAGCGGAGGCTGCAGGGTCGGCAGCCCAGGCTGCGGGGTCTGGGTCAGCAGCAGAGACTGCGGGGTCTGGGTCGGCAGCGGGGTCCGGGTCGGCAGCGGGGTCCGGGTCGGCAGCGGGGTCCGGGTCGGCAGCGGGGCTGCCTGGTTCACCGGGGCTGGCGGCTTCTGGGGCATCGGCATTCGGACTGCCTGGTTCATCCCGGCTGCCTTGTTCACTTGGGCTGAAAGCAATCGGGCTGTCGGCCTCTGGGCATGCGGCATCCGGGCTGTCGGCGTCTGGGCATGTGGCATCCGGGCTGTCGGCCTCTGGGCATGCGGCATCCGGGCTGTCGGCCTCTGAACTGTGGCATCCGGGTTGCTTGATCCACTGGGGGCATCCAGGGCTGCTGCATCCAGGCTGGGTGCCTCTGGAACTGCAGCAACTGGGGAGCCTGGTTCACTCAGGCTGGGGGTCTCCAGGACTGCGGCCTCCAGGCTGGGTGCATCTGGGACTGCGGCTTCAGGAACGGCAGCAGCCATCATCCAGAGAGCAGGGTTATGGGCAACATTTCTCTCCAGAGCGGCAATGGCGGCCTCGAAGCTGTCCATTGTAACCCGGTCGTAGACCCACAACATCACCGCCTGAAAAGCCCTGAGGCTGGAGCACTCCGGGCCTTGCTTCTCCCACATTGCGGTTGCCAATGCCAAGGCCTTGCCTGAGAGCAAGATTATCATATAGGCAATTCGAGACCGGTTGGAGGAGAGAGTGATGGGCCGGCAGCTGCACTCCAGATTGAACTTGAGGAGAAAACCTCTTCAGCCATCCGGATTTCCATCGTAGGGTGGGAACTGAACTGAAGGTGGTTGGTCGCCAATTTGTTGTTGCCAATGGTCCAGTTGTTGCTAGTGACAAGCTAGATCCTCCTGCTGGCGGTAGAGATCCTTCTGCCGCTGCACTAAGACCTGCTCGCGCTGATGCAGCGCTTCCAACGCCTGCACCAACCTCTTGTATTCCTGTTGGGCACTATCTGCTTCACTAGTAGCACAACACAAAAGCGACCTGAGAGCCGCAGGAGATACACAACTAAAACTTGCGCTAGACAAAGACATGAAACACTAACGACCCGATAAAGGGCAGGGAAACTAACCAGGTACTTAATTTCTGGCTAATTGTGAGTCAATACAATGTGACACAGGTGAGGGCACACAATAAGTTACAGGCGAGGGCACACAACGGGAAACAGGTGAGGGCACATAATGGGAAACAGGTGAGGGCACATAACGGAAAAACAGGTGAGGGAACACAATGGGGAACAGGTGAGAACACAGAATCACACAGAGGCACATGTGTGCGAAAACAAGTCTGTTCTTTTGTCATTTGGCCAACAGATGCTGCCAATGTGCCAAATTATGGCAATCGCCTCCCAAAGTCCTGACAGGAACGGGACATACGATACGTTTTATTGTCTAATATCAGGACTTTTAAACGATCCAATACTCAACTGACTCTTTAACCAAACTTAACTTTTATGAAGCTATATCGCTCAACACACAACCTCCATGCTAATCAAACTTTTACACCGTGTCAAATAAGATATTAATAGTTACAAGCTAGCGTAAATAAACTAATTGTCGCCTTGGCTTGACTGTTTATTTCACATGTTTTTTTTTTTTAAACTTAATTTCAATAGGCAACATTGCAGAACTATGCAAGTGTACAGGGTTTTTGTTTTTTATTTTGATGTAAGACATTAAATGTCGGTTGATTGCAGGAAGAAAGGTGCATCCAAGTCATACTCAGCCATAGCAGGGGCCATGTCATCACTCACATCAACAAAGCCTCCCTCACACTTTTAGCTACATAACGCAAAATGACAGAGATCTGGGCTTTGTTTGTGACATCCATTGTGTCGCCTACTTCTACTGCAACAAATGAGGCTGCATTAATCTCATTTGTAACATTTAACAATCACCTCATCGAATGCTTCAATTAAATCATTCTGTATTCTGTTTGACAATCCAGAAAACACAGCACATGAGACCCAAATGACTAGCTAATCGATCATCTTTCTCAGCAAAAGCATGTAATAGTTCCCACGATTCGAAGAACTTGAACTCTCATTGTTACCATGAAATGCCAGTTCCTTTTTGGCTAGGAAGCAGGTTGCATTAATGAAGTCTTTTAAAATCTCTCTGTTTTCCTTTACCTTAGCATTGTGGATGCTAACCTTTAATCTCCGCTGTTCGTCCAAAGCCAAATCTATTCTTGAGGTTCCAAAAGTTTTCAAAGCTATTTGGTTTTGAATGTGGGTTCCTGACCTTTCATGTTTGCCTAGGCTTCTTGGCAGATTTTTCAAGTTGCAAAATCCTGATTTAGTCCAGACATTGTCACACGTTGAGAAGACAGGGAAAGCAGTTAAGACGGTTTGTTGTAGCACAGCCACACAGCCAGTCTTTTCGGGAGTACCACTCCGTTTGAAAAGAGCAAGTTATCTTCTTACCCGTCATTTAAAGCATAACTTTTTGCTCCGGCATTGGTCTCCCATCATTGATCACTTCACGTTTGGAGAACTGTTTCAGCTTAGCAATATAATAATGGATCCTTCCATTTTTGCCGTCCAGGTCAAGTAGAAGTGTAGAAGTAGAGCAGCGGCAGAACCACTGTGTGCCTCACCACCGTGCCTTTTCAATGCGGTTTTATCTCAGACAACAAGACTAAATAGGTTCCATGCATGCGAACGCATGCGCTAAACGCAGTTTGTGAGGGATTGCGCAATTTGAGGTGAGGCACTGCTTCACCTTCTCGCTGTCTCCTCTCTGTTTGAACTGGACATGCGCAAATTCAGCGATTTTGAGTATAAAAATGCTCGAAATGATTGGAATCATGCAGAAATTACATTTATAGCACAGATCAGTAGAGTAGGCTCTGCCTCCCCTGACCGCACGCCCCTGATTAATATTATCAGGGACGTGCACAGGGGGGGGGCTTAGGTTCAACTCGACTCAAGCTGCCAGTCCGAGTGGAAAAAAAAGTTTTAAAATAGTATAACGGCTGCAGAATTTCATATAGGCCTAAATTAAAAAATCGCCACACAAAATTTTTCATAAAGAAGCCTATGGGCAACGACAGAGGAAGCGAATGTTGCATTTGTTTCACCAACTTTATTAGGAGACGGGCAAACACCTGTCTCTGCATTAAGCTGCATTTTTCTTTTTGCACCCCCTGGCACAAATCTCAAACTCCACCCATGGGCCTATGTGTTTATGTTGTGATGACCAAAATAATAAAGGCTATACTATAAAACAAAACACATGTGATGTGGTCAGATAACTAAGGCCATTTGAGCGCCTAACTAATAGTGGACAATGCAAGGCTACCTTTCCATTGGGGATGTCAGTGGTCCGCACACAGCCAAACTTAACAAGATACGGTTTAAGTGGCACAATGAAAGCCGAAATTGTAAGATAGGCGTAGTCTATGGCCCCATCTTCAAATAATTTTTAAATGTCAGACTCAAAGTTCAATTAAGTGATGCTCCTGCTCGTAAGTTTGAGGTGGCAGGCGGCAGGCTATTGTTTCAATGCGCACAGACACACGCGCCTGGAGAGGAGAATTTCGCATCTCAAACGCGACTACAATCAGGCACGCTGCCGGAATACTTGCCAGCAGTTCTGTTCTTGGTCCACAACTTTGTTTGACTTTTTTGACATAGGCCTATTATTATTATTATTATTATTATAAACCTAGGCTATTTAGAATAATGCAGGTTTTTTGCTCTGAAAGTTGGCTATCATAAAAGTTTTTTTTATCATTGCAATGCAAATGCCATGTGTTTATAATAATATTCTGTGCAATGGTCCTTCAAAATTTCTGTGCATATCCCTGAATATGATTTTGCATGATGTTCAGTGTCTTTAGCAATGTCATGATGTCTGTTTCCAGGTGGTGCTCCACATATGTCAGACATGAAGATTGTACTGCTGGGAAGCAGAAAGGAGGGGAAGAGTTCATCAGGAAACACCATCCTGGGAAGAGAGGAGTTTGATACATCAGGAAGAACAGCTGAGTGTGTGAAGAGAGAGGGAGAAACAGCAGGGAGAGACATCACTGTAGTGGACACACCCGGATGGATTTACAAAAATTCTGTATTGGACATTCCTGAACGTGATAAACAAGAGATTGTCCTCAGTGTGTCTCTGTGTCCTCAAGGACCCCATGCTGTACTGCTGGTCATTGATTCAGTTCAGTCATTCACAGAGACACACAGAAGAGCAGTGCAGGAACACCTGGAGCTTCTGGGTGAGAGAGTCTGGAATCAAACTATAGTGCTGTTCACCTATCAGGCCTCGCTGGGAAACACAACCATTGAGCAGCACATCGAGAGAGAAGGAGAAGCTCTGCAGTGGGTTGTAGAGAAATGTGGGAACAGGTATCATGTTGTAGAGAATGACAAGAGTGATGGTGGCCAGGTGACAGAGCTTCTGGAGAAGATTGAAGAGATGGTGGCAGGAAACAGTGGACTGCGGAGTATGGAGGACCCTCCTAATGGTCAGTATATATTCTTTTCACATGTTATGAAATTCCCCACTTGTGATTTGCATAGATGTTTATTTAAATTTAACATCATGTAAATTTCATTGATGAAATACAGATATTATATGGAAATGGATTATAATGCTTTAATATATATTGACTGTGCCTGACTGGTATTAATTCCATATTTTTCCAGTCTGTACAGTTAGAGAAGGCCTACCTGATGACTACTCAAGGGGAGATTCTGGATATGGCTCCACTAAATCAACACTTGAATCTGAACTCATAAAGCCCTTTAAGCAGCTGAGCGCTGCTGCCTCTACTCAACACTTTGGACAACAGAAGCCTCCCTTGAGCCCAATTACTGAGGAGGGAGGTTAGTATAATTATTATAATTTTTTTTTTTTTTGTTAACTTCGGTTTGAAGTATCCTCAAACATTTTTTCCAGTATCAAATACGAATCAGTTATACTCAGTTGCTCAAATCAAGCCCTCATAAAATTATGCATTACTCATAAGCACATTAAATATGTTATGCATATGTAACCCACATACAGGCATGACAACACACACAGGATCAATGTTAATTTGAATATGTGGATGGTTATTCTGTTACAGTAAAACCATAGACAGGTTCATTAATATGATGTTGCATGATGTTCAGTGTCTTTAGCAGTGTCATGATATCTGTTTCCAGGTGGTGCTCCACATATCTCAGACATGAGGATTGTACTGCTGGGAAGCAGAAGGGAGGGGAAGAGTTCATCAGGAAACACCATCCTGGGAAGAAAGGAGTTTGATACATCAGGAAGAACAGCTGAATGTGTGAAGAGAGAGGGAGAAACAGCAGGGAGACACATCACTGTAGTGGAGGCACCCGGATGGTATCGCACTCATTCTGTAGTGAACACTCCTAAACGTGATAAACAAGAGATTGTCCTCAGTGTGTCTCTGTGTCCTCAAGGACCCCATGCTGTTCTGCTGGTCATTGATGCTAAAGATTCATTCAAAAAGACATACAGAAGAGCAGTGCAGGAACACATGGAGCTTCTGGGTAAGAGAGTCTGGAGTCACACTATAGTGCTGTTCACCCATGGGGACCAGCTGGGAAACACAACCATTGAGCAGCTCTTTGAGAGAGAAGGAAAAGCTCTGCAGTGGGTTGTAGAGAAATGTGGGAACAGGTATCATGTTGTAGAGAATGACAAGAGCGATGGTGGCCAGGTGACAGAGCTGCTGGAGAAGATAGAAGAGATGGTGGCAGGAAACAGTGGAGCGCGGAGTATGGGACACCCTCCTAGATGTCAGTATATATTTTTGTTCACATGTTATGAAAATTCCCCACTTGTGATTTTCATTGATGTAAATTCAAGTTTTACATAATTTGAATTGCATTGATGAAATACTGTTATTAATTCCATATTTTCCCTGTCTGTTTGGACAGTTCCAGAAGGCCTACCTGATGACTATTCAGGGGAAGATGCTGGATATGGCTCTGCTAAATCAACACTTGTTTCTTGGCTCATAAAGCCCTTTAAGCAGCTGAGCGCTGCTGCCTTTACTCAACGCTTTGGACAACAGGAGCCTTTCTTGAAACCTACAATAGCACCATGTGCTGTGGAGAATGGTAAGTTGAAAGTTTTTTCTAGTTGAAGTTACTCAAACATTTTTCCATTATCAGATATCAGTAAAACTCTGTAAAACTATGTAATGCATGTATGTACAGTTGTAGGTGGTACAGTTCATGCGTTTGATGTATAATCCTTTGCATGTTTTCATGTACCCCCTTTCTTTTAGTCTCAAGGAGAAAAGTTCCATTTGTGAATGAGTCGACAATAACTGTAAAGTATGATGAATGCATCGGACTTGGCTCCTATGGAACAGTTTACAGAGGATCATACCAGGGAACTCCTGCTGCTGTAAAGATGATAGCATTAGGCAATGCAGTGAATCTAAATGAATTAATTATACCCGGGTAAGACTATATGTGTGTATACATTTGTACTTACGCCTTCATGTTTTACGTTGAAGTGGGACTTGTGCCCTATGCAATTAAAAATCATGCCATTGTGGTAGTAATCAGTAATATAATGCAGTTCATACAGAATCAACCTAAAGCTATGGTTTAAAGCTACGCATTTTATATAACAGTCATTCTGGAGAGAATTCAAAAATCTGAGCAACAAAATATTCTCATACATACAGTAAAGATATGCTGCCTGATCGATCATTAGCCCTTAGTACTTCTATGGAAAGTGTTATTACATGAAATAATCTTTATTACATGAAATAGTCTTTATTCTTTATTATTATTCTGAGTCTTAGTTTTAATTATTTTTTCAGCCGTTTGTCTCACCCCAACATCGTACAGATGATTGCTGTAGCCAAAAGTGAAACATCCGTCCTCATTGCTAATCAGTATATCCATGGCGCCAACTTGCAGGAGGTTCTTCACAAAGACACTCCCATCAAGGTAGTATACATCATATTGGGTGTTTGGTGAACTATGTACTGTGGTGCTAGAAAGTTAGAGAACTACTTAGAGATTCCTGATAATCTGCATGAATATTATCTTTAGATTCTAAAGTGTAATCAGATCTTAATATAAGAAATTAAAACTGATAAAGAGAAGCAATTAGTATATTCATTCACAATAGGTGTACAAAATCCTACTTCATTATTTCTTTAGGACTAACTGATCCCACATTAATTGACAATAGAGTGAAAAAGTATGTGAACCCTTTCTTCCAATAACTTTGAAAAAACTTTTAACAATCAGTAAACTCTGGATCAATCCTTCTCAACAGTTGGGAGGATTTTGGCCTGTTCTTCCATATTGAAGTACGCTGTGATGTTAATGGCCTTTCTTGCAGGACCCCATGCCATGTTCTATCACTGCATTTCTGTTGGAGTCTAGACTGATCTGGTCATTTCAAACTGCAACATGTCCTCTGCCTGAACCATTCTTTGGTAGACCGACTTGTGTGTGTAGAGTTGTTGTCTTTCTTAAAAACTCACCCTCTGTTGAGTTTACTCCACATATGGATGCACTAACTTTCTACTGGTAGTGGACTGATTAATTGAGTATTGAGTTGACAGCATGTCACCACTGAAAGAACTATGATTTTCATATTGTGCCAGGCAATTCTCCAGCAACACCGGGCATCTATATGTGATGTGAAGCTTAACAGGAAGAGTCTTTCAGAAGGACAATGACTCTCAACTGTTTTGTGGGACTGTTGAATGGCTTCTGAAAATGTTTAATTTTAGTCATGTTGAGCAAGGGGTTTACACCAGATACTGGAGGAAGGGTTCACAAACTTTTTCACACTTTGTACTGTATATGTATATGCTTTTTTTGTTTATGAATATCCCATTGGCTTCCCTTTATCAGTTTGGATGACTTAGATGAAGAGTTGGTCTTATTTTAGATGACATATTATGCAGATGTTCTGAAATTTCCAGTGGGTTCCCAGACTATCTTGCTCCACTGTAAATAATTTTACAACAGAATTTGTATAAATATTGTTCTATAACACTTTAAGTTGCAGGACGAGGATAAGCTGTTTGTGGCTTTAGATATTGCCATGGCTGTTGAGTACATACATGGAAAGCCAATCATCCACCAAGATCTGAAGCCAGCAAATATAATGGTTAGTACTTGAACCTCATGTTTTAAGGGATGGGGATACTATATACTAATTTCGACTTCATATTCATAAAAAGCTTGTATTTATTCTCAATGCTATCGAGCTGTAGAATTATGCCAGAGCAGATCTTAATGTTTCAGACCTGAGAAGCAGAACAGTAAAATTTGACATTTCATTTACAAAATACTTTCTAATTATATTTTTACAAGATTGCAGCAGAGAACACAAGGGCCTACCTGACTGATTGGGGCATGGCGAACCTGAAGGAAACAGTGATGACGACGAGAGGAGGCCATCAATCAGGGGTGCTCTGTGGCCCACTGGGAGGAACTCCACCCTACATGGCCCCAGAATGCCTAGTAGAGTGTGAGGACTGCAGCACCATGTCAGACATGTGGTCTCTTGGCATCACTCTTCTGGAGATGTTCACCAACTCTCAGGCCTGGTCTTACAGTAGCCTGCAAGAGCTGCGTAAGCTTCTTTATCATAAAAAAACTCCTGCTGCTCTGACTAAATTACAGCCTGCTCTTCATGACATTGTGAAACCATTGATACAATATAAACCCAAGTCTCGCATGAATGCCAAAGACCTGGTGATACGGTTGAAGTCAAAAGTTGATCTCACCAAAAGATACGGATTCAAATGGTAGGAAGACAGTAGTGAAAGATCAAAAGATCTTTTAAGATATTGCATCTGATGTGTATAATCAATTCTGATATATTGAATGCAGGTTTATCACTCTTACCTGTTAATGTCAACATGAATTCCTACGCTCCTTTGTGCGTGATGACCTCACTGCAGCCATGTTTAAGTATAGGATATTTCCTAGAATGTGTCAAAATCACGTTCCTCCAGATGTCAATCAAGTGCATGCTGCACCGTGAAATAGTCCACTCTCTGTGAGTGTCCTGGGCTCTGTAGATTGTGAATAATACAAATGTCTTCATTCAGTAAATTCAAACCAATCAGAGCATGGAGAACAATGAGGACACTCAAATGCCACACAGTCAATCATGATTCGTAGCCATGGCAACACCAGGACAGGGAAAGGACTTGGTTGTTTGTGTTTGACAGGTTTTGGCACAGCAGACCTCTAGGAAAAAAGATGACTCCACTTTTTATATCAGCTGTTCACAGTCTGAGCACTGAAAGGGCTTTTCAGGTTGTGTAAAATCAATATTTTGAATGATTATCGATAGAGTAGATTTAACTTTTTATATACGTACATATTTTTTTAAATTATGTCTTTCAGCCATATTTTCAATAAAATCATGATAAATTCATTTTTTTTTTTACGGTAGCTAGTGTAAGTTATTAGTTAGTAGTTGCACAACCGAAGACCAAGGGCCTGATTTACTAACAGGATTGCGCCCATTTTCTGGCGTAAAATAGCGGTCGTAACGAAAAACGGTATTTACTAAGCTGGCGCAGCGCATATTAACGCTTTGAGGGTGTGTACCTGCAAACAGGTGGGATGGTTCGGAAACGTGGGTGGTAACGTAGGCGTGTAGCGCTATTTAATGGGAGGAGTGCGCCTAATGATGAACTGCGTGGTATTTACTAAACTGCCCGGCGAGCGCACATCTCTGATTTGCAGGCTAATTCTCCGCCTCATAAAAGCACGTCTTAACCAAGCGCATTTCCACTGAGTCTGAAAACGTTGATATGGCAGCAGCAAGGCAAAGACATAGACAGAGACAGCGAACAGAAATATTTGTTTCAACTCGTATAATTCATATATTCATATATATGAAATTAAACTTTCCGAACGTAATTGGAGAAATTGATCGCACCCACATGCAAACAGTCCCACCTTCAATCCGCGAACACGTTTACCGAAACAGAAAGCACACATATTCAATGAATGTCCAGGTCATATGTGATGCCAACATGACCATTACTTACGTGGAAGTGGTCTGTCCATGACAGTTTTATCTTTCGGAATAGTGCCATTTATCCATGATTGAGCAACGGTGATTTTGGAGAGGCCTGTCTACTTGGTAAATGTATTTGTTTCAGTGGGGATATATTGTAGTGAACCCATGTCCCTTGTAGAATGTATTAATCTCGCCATGTACACATATATATTGTTATAATAGACAGTTTATGCATTAATGCCACCAATAGCATTTTATTTATAATCGTGTTCTTTTAAACATCTCGCTGTAGATGATGGCGGGCAAAACAACAATATAACCCATTGAATCAGGTTCAGTGATTGAGCGAACGTGAACCAATATATCTATCTCGCTATCTATTCGCTATCTATTCGCTGAACCTTATTTTTTTCTTCCTCGAATCTCCATGGTGGCAGTAACTTGCTGGCAAGTTCTCCAGTCTTTTAACGGTGCGCTAAATAATGATTGCCCAGCGCGTATCTGGCTTGATAAATATCACGGAAAATGCGGGGAATCACCGTGCGTTAATGTGCGCCTGGCAAAGATGCGTTCGCAAAGCAATCTTAGTAAATCAGGCTCTTTAAAGGGCGGAGTAAGCACAGTTTGCCCAGCGCAGATCTGGCTTGATAAATACCAAGTAAAATGCGCAAAAACACCGTGCGTTAATTTGCGAACGCAGATTAAGAAGCGCTCGCATATTAGTAAATCAGGCCCCAAATGTTTAGTACTGTACTGTTTAGCAGATGTATATGCAGATTAAAGCAGCACAACTAAATTCTGATGGATTTGAGCAAATCTCAAGCTGAAAACAAATGCCAAAGGACTTCCCTTTTACAGACAAATGTTTTTTTTTACCCAAAAAGTTTTTCACAACATGTAAAGTTATTATTTCAATGATATGCAAAGTTCAGTGGCTCTTAATGACAATGACCATTATATTTGACAAATAAATATATATTGTTTTTGTGAGTTTGCTCTCTGCTTTATTCTTTGGGAAACCATCTATCTCTGAAGCCTGTTTACTGTCCATAACTGTAGGACTCACAAAATCATACAAGTCCCATAACTAAATATGGTTACCTAACCCATCAAGCAACATTATGCACAAGTATAACGAACAATAATAAAACAAGCACAATTAAACAACAATAATAACATTGTAGCAAAGGGAGAACGTGGTCACCCCACCGGGACTCAAACCCGGGTCTACAGGGTGCCAAACATGCACTCTGATCGCAACGCCAAAGAGCCAGGCTCGATGGCATGGCAGTCAGAGCACATACTCATCTGTAGTGACGATCACAAAATAAGGAAGACTGCTTTTATAGAAACACCCCTTTAACAAACAGACAAAATAATGGCTCCAGCTAGCTTAGAAATGTTGCTGAATAGCAAGGGATGGCCTTTGGACCAGATGAAGAAAAAGCAATACAAAATCAATAGAATGTTGATGAAGGCTGGATGACTGAGATCTTCAGATAAAAGGATTGAACACTGATCACTTTCTTAGCATGTTTTAATATAGTTCAATGTTCCAAACAAGTAATAATACAAATATAGCACTTCATGACAATTACAAACCAGTCCTGTGATCCTATGGCAAATGCTTCAGATGATTTTCTCAATCATCCCTTGACTTACAAATTACAACAAGAATATAACAAAATGTTTACAAACAACCAGTTAACAGAAACAACAATAACAACAAAACATAATTACAGTGACAGATAAACAATGGTGTGACTGGACGTCCTTCAGATTTCAGAAGTACTTCCAGGTTGACAGTTGGTGTGGTGCTGCAGGCTAACTGCTCCTGAAAGCAACAAAGTCCTGGGGCATTTGTTCCTACCCCACTGTTGATCTTCTGAAGACAGTAGTGATTAAAGTGACTCTAACAGTGCGACAGGACACTTTGTAAAAGAACTGCAGGTACAGCAAACACACCAAGACAGAGGGACACGTTTGTGTGTCTGTGGTTTGTTCCTTTGTCCATGGGACTACTAGAGGTTTTCCTAACATAAAGGCACCATGCACATGTATGTGACTCAGGCAGGACGAACACAGAGACAGAAACTGAAAAAGTGATTGACGCTGTCAATGTTGTTGTCAGCAGCAGCAGTGGAATTCCATGTCAACTCCAAGTCAAAGTTTAAGGCTTCGGTCTTGAGATTTCATGTACAGTCTACAGTTTTAAGGCAACTTTGAGAGAGAGAGAGAGAGAGAGAAAGAGAGAGAGGGAGAGAGAGATAAAGAATGATAAACTGGACTTTCTGACAGACTGCCTGTGCTGTGCATCAGAACAAACTGTTAAGCAGAGTCAAAGAAACGTAGCACAGACATAGAAATGAGCTCACCTGCTTCTGAGACTTAGCTGTCATTTTCATACTGACTCAAACGCTTCTTAGACTTGAGCTCTTTCAGCCACTGTGGTGAAGCCTCCTCCCTGAAGGCATGGAGAGACACACACACACACACACACACACACACGCACTCACACGCACGCACACACACATACAATATTCTGTCATTACACAGGCTCTTGGTTACTCAGTAGCTGTCCTCCCAATGTACTAATCCAGCTGTAAAAATATACATACGCAGGCTGATTCTCGTGTACCAAGATCCTCCTTCCAACTTTTAGTAGTAACAGTAATGAGTGTACTTGACCTGGTTGGTAATGTGGACTGTCTGAGCACTAGTAGACAGGTGAACATAAGTCTATGACAGCCAGAAATGACAGAGGTGTGTGTGTGTGTGTGTGTGTGTGTGTGTGTGTGTGTGTGTGTGTGTGTGTGTGTGTGTGTGTGTGTATGTTAAGGGTTTTCCCGTTCTCTTTGCCTGCAGTTGGTGGGGGCAGCACTCGAGAGGCACGCGGCAGGAAGGGTGACTTTGGGGAGCGAGAGAGCTGAGATGGAGAGGGAGCAACAGCGCCCTCTGGTGGACTGTCAGAGTCACTTCTCTTCTTCAGTTGGGCCTTAGAACACAGAAGAAAGCATCATCATCAGAACTATCTCTGATCCCCATCACACACATGCGCACGCAGGCACGCACGCACACACACACAAACACACACAACTCACTCAATAATCGGGTGTGCGTGTTATTCGTAAATTAACTGAATACATAGATACATGATTGATTAAGCACATGGATGATAATAAGTGAGCACATTCAATAAATTATGAATGAATGAATGAATATGTGGAGACAGCAATTGGACAGATAAGAGTGAATGAGTGAATACACTGCTGAGTGATTAAGTAACTGGATGCCAATAAAATCACAGAATAAAATAAAAGGAGATTCATTAGTTGATATGAGTTAATGAATACGCAAGCACACACACACACACACACAAGCAATCACATGCAAACATGCAGACACACAAACACAATCCGCAGACACACAAACACAAACACAGACAATGTGGTTAGTTTACATGTTGAGTCACTCACACACTGAATCAGTTCTTGGCCCTGAAGTGACATGACAAGTTGTTACTAAGCAGCTCGTAAGTACAGTTTGTGCGACAATAAAAACGGACTGAAGCCAGCTTTGTTTGTTTGTTTGTCAGAGAAGAAACTCACCATCTCACAATCAAAATATGACCCCTTGTGTTATTTCCATTAATTTCATCTCGCTAACAAACAAATCTCTTTTTTGGGACCAACCTCAGGGAAGTGGAGGGGCGCTAATAGGCTCCTCTTGGGGGGGGGGGGGGGGGGGGGTGGAGTGTCTGTGGGCGTGGTCTGCTCCCCTAGAGTGTGTGGCGGGGTGGGTTTCCTTGGTGATGGAGTGAGGATGCCGTCTGAGGATGGGGTAGCTGGAGTAAGAAATGTAAAATGTGTGTGTATGTCAGACCAAAGATGAAGGTGTTACTATTTCATTCAGTTGCACACTCTTTCACAGTGACATAAATGTAGCAGATAAGTAGAGTATAATGCCATTATGCTCTCTGTGTAGTTCCTTCTGCAACCACAGGGTATCCCCCAGGGCCAATGGAATGGATGAGGATTCACTGATGACTCCACTGTGGAGTCATTTACTTACTTTACTTGGGGACTTCTCATATACCGTATTTTCCGGACTGTAAGGCGCACTTAAAAGCCTTTCATTTTCTCAAAAAATGACAGTGCGCCTTATAATCCGGAGCGCCTTATATATGGATTAATTTTGGTTGCCTTCTCCAGCAAGCTTGAAATGACATCTAAAGTAATTTGCTACGGAGTAATGCTGGGAGCTTTGCGCTATCCATTAAATAGGGAATGTATTTCACGCATGTGTAGAACCTATTTAGAATGGCTGACCTTTCATATAACGGCAGTGAAAGACCCAAGAGACTGGAGGCAAACAGTACTTCTGCCTTAATGAGGGGGGCTTGTGAGAGCATATCAGCATGCTAACGTGATACTTATTAGCAGCAAGGCTAGCTAGCTACTATGTGTTTCAATGGATTATTGGTCTAAGCGTTAGCAGCAAAGCTTCAGGTAAGACCTACAATACTCTGCTCTTGATTTTATACGCCACAGATGCTGTAACCTGAATTTGCCATGCATTCGCTTGTCCTGTTTTCACTATTAAACTCAAAATAGACATAGACTCACACGTTTCTTCCTGACATATCTGACTTCTTCACTAGATAATAACAACTACTACTTCTATTAGTTAGCAAGTGTAGGTTCTGATGCTATATCACCATGTTAAGGATGTCGGCTATAGCTACACACTGTACCCAGAATTTGCGGGGTTTGACAACATTCAATGGATACATTGTCTGCCTAAGAGAGAGAGAGAGAGAGAAAAAGAGGAAAATTCTAATCAAATGTTAAATGATATATGGCTGAATACGGATTCTGATAAAAGGCCTGTTCCTTGTGCTTGTATTTATGTAAAGAACATTTGCCTCTGCGTATGAAATGTGCTCTATAAATAAACCTGTCTTGCCTTGCCTTGTCTTTTAGTTATTGTGACGACCTCGCCTCTTTTGGTTACTGGGCTGTTTGTCTTTGTCTGTGTGTTTGTGTTGCACAACACTCCACTTACTGACCTAGCATGCATGCATACAGGCCAACCCTACTGATTCACTGACTGCCACACCTCACCGTAGTTTTGCCTGTTAGTTTCCTGGTTAGTGGCTAATAAATTAATAGTGTTTTGGCGTAAACTCTGTGTGAACTTCTGTTATTTGCCATGGTCTGTTAGCCGGACATGTCCTAAAGTCCTAAACCTTCTCATAGGATGATGCATGACTGACCACACAACACAACAGCCAGCAACAAGATGAGGGAGAGCCTCCTGCAGCAGTAGGTGGGTCTGCTGAATGAAACTAGTCAGGCAGCTGAATCGATTTAGAATGATCTTCAATTGCTTTATGTATAACTGTGCTTTATGTATCTCATGTGCAGCTATGGTAAATGTAGTTATTCATTTTCATCCGAGGTGAGGATTTCCAAAGCGAGGACATTGTTTACATCAAGATGAGCCATGGGAAAAAGGCCAAGCTTGAGCCATATTTTGAGCAACATTTTGCCCACACTATTGAAAGATATTTGTGTTTTTCATATATTTGTAATTAGTTTCAACTCATGTGAATTCCCCCACCACAAGAATGTATCACATTCATCACATTTTCAACAAAAACAAATTATATTCCCTCCTTAAAAATGTGTCTGAACTGCCACGTGAAACTCCAGCCTCTGCCATAAGACAGGTACATATTCCCATAGATATCTTATATAAAGGCTAGATGTATTACAGCGGACTCTTGAACGACTGCACAGGAGGCCATTTTTAGACAGTATAGCTTCCGGGAGGGATTAGTGGTACGTTAGGTAACGTCAGTGATCTTCACAATCGTTTACACTCTTATCTCGCGGAAATCTTGACAGATTTACAAATGACTTGATTTACAAACGTCATTACCTTGGTAATAATTCTGGATGCTTGAACACGTTGAAATGTGCAGCTTAATTGTGTATCACGGCTGTTGTGTATCAGTCATTTTACATCAATTGGCGAGGCATAATTGTTCTTTTGTTTCAATACAACTTAAGTTGCACATAATAAAACCGAAGTTGCACATGATTTCCAATCGGGTTGGTTTGTTAAACATCTTACATTATGATTTCGACAGGATATTTGCTGACTTTATTGCCAAAGCCAATGGAGATGCCATACTTTTGTGCTGCCTGCTCTATTGAGCGTTCCCTTGAAACGAGAACCCGTGGGATCACCTTTATTTTATTATATCAGTAATATTGCTTTTATAAAGGTGATAATAATAGTATACATTTATCTCCTGTTGCCATACTGTATGCTGAGTTTTAGTAGCCTAGATATTGATTTTACATAAATAGCTTGTGCATGTGTATTTATTGCACCTATCCCATGTTTATAATTCTTCATAAGTATGCAGTGCCATAAGAAATATCTTACGTTTACAACAAACCAACCCGTTTGAAAATTGGTTGAAAATTGAGCAAGTTCTGGTTATTTAAAAAGTATGTACCACTACCAACACAGTGTTAAAACTGGCCACCATGTGCGGACATTCGACTCCATCGGCCAGAAATGCGGGCAAGTTATCTAACCTTTATCTATATATCTATGCATATTCCTTCTCTGAGTCTTCCCTTCATGGTAATGATGCACTTTTAAATAACAACCAGATGGTGGTGCTGCTTTTACCACTAAAGCACTGTATGCGTAGGCATCCTTCCATCAGTTCTCCCTAATTACTTCTCTTAGAGTTACCTCAAGATGTTAAAGTTTCTCATGAGGCCCTGTGAAAAGGTGAAGTCCCTCCCCCTTCTCACTTTGTTCCCCTGCACCTGTGGACGGGTCCAATTGGGACTGATTGGGCCTAATAAGCCCCTGGACTACCTTGCTAAAAGGTGCACCTCATTGTTGTGCTAAAGACAGACTGGACAGGCTGCAGAGAAGCTGAGACATTACTAGACAAACCTGTGTGACGCAGTTGTACCTTGTCTGTTTTAAAGCTTTAGTTTTGTTCAGTGTATGTTTCTTTGTTTTGGGGTTGGGATTACCCTGGTTTATGTTTTTGGGGCTCAAGTCCCTCTGTTTTTTGTATGATTTTGGGGTTCGAGTCTCTGTTGTAAATAAATATATAGCTGTATTTTTATAAGAAAGCCACAGTCTCCTGCGCTGTATGTTCTCCTGCCTGCCTGCAACCACGGATCCAGCGTCCATCCTAAAACATTTTCTCTGGATCAAACAATGAACGCAAGAGTTATAAGAGACTTTGTGTTTTGTGGCAAGCACTGGCAAGTTGGCAAAGTTTGAGGGTCTGCCAAGCCCACACCTTCCGACCGATGAGAAAATCTTATATAACTTTTAGTCGCCCATGGCTGAAGAGTAACCTGACCACATTTCAAGGCGTTACCATTAAATTTGGCGGAGGAGTTCGATCAGATGCGAGGTGTGCAAACGCCGTCAAAACGCATCTTCTACTCAAAATGGCCGACTTCCTGTGGCCCTGCCACCATGGCGTCAAGAGACTTTTTAGTGCGTCCAAGCACGATGAAGACGTGTACCGAATTCTGTCAAGCTACGACAAAATAACTCCAATGCGCAGGTTTTTTTGCAATGTTCTAGGGGGCGCTACAGAGCCATTTTGCTCCATCCATGGACAAAAACTCTAAGTGTCTTATAACTGGACGGTTACAGGCTTGATGTCCCTGGAAAATTTGGTAATTTTTCGAGCACTTTGACATATATGCGATTGAGTTATAAGACACTTTGTGTTTTGGGGCAAGCAGTAACAAGGTGGCAAAGTTTGAGAGTCTGCCACGCCCACACCTTCCAACTAATGAGAAAATCCAATATAACTTTTAGTCGCGCATGGCTGAAGAGTAGCCGGACCACATTTCAAGGCGTTACCATTAAAGCTGCCGGAGGAGTTCGACCAGATGCGAGGTGTGCAAACGCTGTCAAAACGCATCTTCAACTCAAAATGGCCGACTTCCTGTGGACCTGCCACCATGGCGTCGGAGACTTTTTGATGCGTCCAAGCATGATGAAGACGTGTACCGAATTCCGTCAAGCTACGCCAAAATAACCCCAATGCGCAGGGTTTTTGCAATGTTCTAGGGGGCGCTACAGAGCCATTTTGCTCCATCCATGGACAAAAACTCTACCGAAGATGGACGGTTACAGGCTTGGTGTCCCTGGCAAATTTGGTAATTTTTCGAGCACTTTGACATATATTTGACATATATAAAACACCTAATTTTTGCTTTAAATTTTTAACTAGGTGGCGCTATACATGTAATGACTGGTTATGGTATGGGTTGACATGGCCCCTTGACACAAACATACAAGAACAATTTGGCTATTCGGGATATTCAAAGAAAACTGTGTTGCGCCACCTACAGGCCAGTTGGTGTATAATCATATAAATCAATTTATTGCATGCCCCCCCGTGAACGGAATTCCACGAAACTTAACGTACAGTCAGAAGGTGTCATAGTGATCCCACACCTCCGATTTTGTGCAGTTCTGAGGAACCATTAAATGAGAAGGAAGAGGAACCATTAAATGAGAAGGTGTGTGCAAACTTTTGACAACTGTATATATGTTAAAAGAAAAAAAAACCTACTTGGGTACTCAATAGTGCTATTAGTGTGAATCATTAAGTAGCCAGAATCAGACACAGAAACAGAAAATAAGGGCACCTTTACTGTGTTTATGACCACAGTCCTTTTTATGGGTTTTGTAAATGATGAACACTCATACTTACTGGTGTCCGTGGAAGAGTAACATTCTGCAAAGCATTATGGGGCAAACTATAACACACACACGGAAGCACTGTACCCCCTTGCGTGCTACAATACAGTGTTAATGAACTTGTCATTAAGGTAAAAACGTATTTCTCACTTCTTTAATACTTCATAAATAACAGAGTTGAGATCATACAGAGGCATATATGCACATAAAAACTGCCCTGGATCTTTTCTCTCTCCAGTTAACACAGCAATACATTGAAGAAAGTTTAATAAATGTAAGGACCTCTCTGTGAGTACAATCAATGAAATACCCAAGCTCTATTGTGTCCTTCCGGGATCAGTGAGTTATAAGTGGGACCTTCAGGTGTGTGCCCAAGTCATGCTTACAGTGAGTCCCAATCTGCTCCATTAGAGTGGGTAAATCCCCATTGGCATCAATGAGAGTTAATGGGATGATCTCTAGTGGCGCACTCAGCACTCCTGCTGAGGGGTAGTCTCTATTGTCAATTAGCTGGGCCAGGGGGGGGAATTAGGGAACGAGCAGTGGTAGCATCAGGCAAAGCGTAGCTGAGGACAGCAGCAGTGAGGCAGAGTGAGGAGGAGAAGCGCGCATGCAGCAGCCTCTCAAAGATGTTCGCCAAGCTGAAAAGTGTTGTGAAGGGGCCCACGCCTCCGGATACTGCCCCACCTCGAGCAGCCTCCCCAGCCCCAGCCCCTGCTCCAGCTCCAGCTCCAGCTCCAGCTCCAGCTCCAGCTCCTGCTTCTGCTCCTGAACATGACAAGGTGAGGCTCCCACATATTTATGTATGAATTGTGTATTTGCATTTTGTGTGTGCACATTGTCATCGCTTTGGATAAAAGCATCTGCTAAATGACTATCTAAATGTTAATGTAAATGTAAAGTATGTGTTAGATGAAAGGTTAAGATTTGAAACTTTTTAAGTTTCTTCTTTTATGTAGTGAAGCAGAAGAGATAAACTGTAAGCTGGACGTACACAAGGTGATGAGAAGGCTGATGTAGCGCTGGATTTAGAGCATCTGGCATGAAGAGAAGTTTTTTTTTTACACAGCTGTATGAAGCATCAAAAGATTATTGTTTCTGTAGAGAAGTGGGTTTAAATAGTGGTGAGAATATTTAGATGGTATTTGGATTTGCTTTGCGCACTGTTAAGCAAAGTGGAGGTGTGTAATTGCGTTTGCCACGGCCCACTTTGACAGATGACGGCAGCACCTGACCTAGAAGAGCTAATTAAACCAGTCTAGATGCGTCACTCATGAGAGAAGTTGGCCAGGCATGCAGCCAAAAGGTTTTTTGACCGCAGCAAGGGCAATCAATTGATCCACAGCTGTTTTGCACCTCCAGGTTAATCGAACCATCTCAATTCAAGGTACATAATTCATGTTCATATTGGCTGCAAAAAATCCCCTGTTATCAACCACGAACCATCCGTCTATCGATACAGTGCTTAAAGCGTGTCAACCTAAGGCTGGACTATGAAATTGGTTTTACAATAATCTATCTATAAATCCAGAAATCTCTGTGTGTCTTTCAGTCTAGGGCGTATCTCCCTGACGTTAGTTACGTTAGTTATGGGGGCTTGGACTTTCAAGTGTTACTAAGTAGAGGTAACTTACAGTGGATCTTCTGTGCGATTTAGTGTAGAGTGGTTTAGTTTTGTCACATACATCGTGTGCCAGGGGGTTTAGGCCTAGTGTAGTAAAGCACTTTAAAGTAACACTATGCAACAATTTGACACTTTTTGAGGTATGGTTTTATAGGCAGATAGTTTTGGTACCATCCTCAAATTCATATAGCATATGGTCATGTGAAGGACAGATAAACACCTGCGTCTTTCTCACTAGCCATCCAGGATATACCATATGTAGTTATGTGTTCCGGGCTGGAACAAACTGCAAAAATGGTAGAAAAGCTTTAACAGTATGACATTGCCAGAAATACTGCCAAAAGCCACCAGTTGTGTTGGAAAGCTTCTATCAGTGACAACTAGGCTGTTCGAAAATAACTCCTTATTGCTGCTTTTAGACAATGGTGCAATTTACATGAGATCAATTTCAAGAATGCAATTGAGGAACTCCTGAGCTGATTGTACATTTACATTTAGTCATTTAGCAGACGCTTTTGTCCAAAGCGACGTACAAGGGAGAGAAAATAGAAATACAAAACGACATGCGAAAAAGAAGTTTGGGACTGTCACTGCTTAAGTGCAAGTTAAGCCAAGGTGCAAGTTAGGAAGGGAGGTGCTTTCTGAAGAGTTGGGTCTTCAAGAGCTTCTTGAAGGTAGAGAGGGACGCCCCTGCTCTGGTAGTGCTAGGCAGGTCGTTCCACCAACGTGGAACTTCAACTGAGAATAGTCTGGATTGCCATGGGTGGGAACTGCTGAACGAATCTAATGTGAAGCCTGTTTGCTTGTGTTGTTTGCAGGGGGATAAGCCTGCAGAGAAACCTAATGAAGAGAAGAAAGATGACAAACCAGCAGGTGAATGAGTCTGGACTCAAGCCTCATGTCAAAATTGTGACTGTGATGACTTGTGACAAGCTTTTCTCTTGTGCGTGATCTGTTCATTTCTCTTATGAGCAACTACAGAAATTACTTAATCGTCAGCAAGCCAAACACACTTATATTGCTCAGGAAAGAAGCTCAAGATTTGGTATGACTAAGCTCTATTGAAATGTAGTTTCACTTGCAGGAAATGGTACCTGATAGAGAATCCAAGTTAGAATCATGGACAAAATGTTTTATACTAATTTAGGGTCTAAAAACAGTTTAGTCTGTTCAGCTAACCGGCCATGATGTGTGTGGCTGTATGCATAGTATACATAATGTAAGACAGTAAGACAGCACATACAATAACTTACAGAACAGCGGTAAAAAATGCATCTGTTTAACATTAAAGCAGCATAACAGATAAATTGCTAATCGCTAACATGATGAACGAGCTAAATCTCTTGAAATGTGCTTATTTTGACACTATGACAAACTAGTTAGTCAACAACTGTCCTAACATAGACAAACTTCAAACAAGTGCAATACAAGACAAATCAAGATGGCAAATAAGCTACTTACTAGTTCGGCAGACGGTAAAAACCGGGGAACTTCAGGCCAACTACGTAACACAGTCATTTGCGTACGGACCCTGGTATGGAGGTGATTCTCCATATTAAAAGTCATTGTAGCGCCCTTATTTTTTTTAAGCTGTTATTTTAAAGCAAAACTGCTAACTCTAACCCTGAAGTAAAATGACTGCATAATGCCACTTTAACAGCAGTTTCTTTTAAAAGTAGCATCATGGTCCTCATCAAGTATGCTGTGCCTCCCTTCTACAGAGTCTGCTCCTGCCCCTGCCCCTGCCCCTGTGGCCGCTCCTGCCCCTCCGGCCGCTCCTGCCCCTGCGGCTGCTCCTGCCCCTGCCCCTGTGGCCGCTCCTGCCCCTCCTGCCCCTCCTGCCCCTGCGGCTGCTCCTGCCCCTGCAGCCGCTCCTGCACCTGCCCCCACGGCTGCCCCAGCCCCGGCTCCTGCACCTGGAGGAGACAAGCCACCAGGGGAGGGGGGCGAAGGGTAAGAAACTAAACCAAAGGAGGGGTGATGGGTTCAAGGGGGTTAGGCTACACCTATTCACACAGGACCAAAATGTGACTTCAAGACAAAAGAACAGGTCTGAGAACAGATTTGTCAAAAATGAATGAGATCGTGCATGACAGTCTTCCTTTAAATTCAGCGTCATGTGCACAGAACCATCATAACCTGCTTCCTGCTTCTGCCTTCACAAGGATTTGAAATGGTTTGACAATTTCCAACTTAGTTCAATGTCTAATCAGTTTCACCCATCTTAGCCGGCCTCTCACAGTTGTCACAAAGTGTACAGTATGTTTTAATATGTGTATGACACACCAGTACCCCACACTTCACTTGTGCTGTCTTCACTTTGTCACAAAGCAACTCCAAAACAGGACACACACACACTCACACACACAAGTGCGTGCACACACACACACAGTCCTATCTTGCCCAAATCATCTTTCACATTGAGCCGTCAAGTCCTTTTCCATATCAGCTGATTACTAGGGTTCAGAGCATATTGGCATATCTTGTGTTTCTCAGCTGATTGAGCATGGAGATGAGGTCATGGGCCCAGGGCCTGAGGGGTGCCAATGAATAAGCTGACTTTACTTTCCCATGTAAAAGTAATACAAGTATATATCAAGGAGATGAGTAGCCCGTAGATCCTTTATTTTAGCACAGCGTTAGTCCATCTTCAGGGTTTATCTGGGGTGGATTTGGTGAGTAGGTATTGAACAGATGGCTTTCAGAGTGTTTATATCATTTCAATCAGTGTATATTTATATCAGTTCATCCAGGGTGTTTATTTGCACCAGACAAGACTTTAATATCACATTAAGCCTTGAAGGTCTGAGAGCAGATTTATATGTGAGTAATTAGTTAATTAAATTAATTGAGTTTTGGCAGGGATGGCAGTATTCACCGGTGTGCAACTCGCAGCACACACTCCTTTCAGCAGATGACATGATGAACACAAATTATATTAGTGAATTAACAGTTTCCTGGATTAACATGCCCTCTGAAGAGATTATGGGCCATTAGGACCCAGAAATAAATAAAACAAATGGGTTAGAGTGAGAGCGCTGTGAGGGAGTTACACATGTCTCTTTTGAAGTAATCTGAGTAGAGTAGTAGGGTATATAATGAAATCCATGAACATGGTGTTTTAACAACTGTTTAGTTTATAATTTATAGTTTCTTGTTGCATAAACTAAATAGTGACAGGAGACCCCATATGAAACATTGCAGAAAAGAAAAATAAATCGATATTTGTTTGTGAGGATTTAGTATATCAAGGCCCTAGGGTGTTGGACTGTTGATGATGAATGCTTTCATTTAAATATTTCTCAGGAAGTAAGTATAATAGATTTTCCTGGTGGCTCTGTGTTATAACAAAATGTTCGAATATTGTGATTCATTGCCTTTTCACTGGTGCGCAGTAGTATGGACCCTAGATGATCGACAACTTCAATCTGATTTGTATGGGAGGCTGTAAATCCTACTACTGTCCAGTAGGGAGAAACACTCTCTCAGTCCAAATCAAGGGCCAGTTGGTGTTATGGTGGCATAGGATTCGTTTTTTTTAGGTGAACCTTCTTGTCATGGACATGACTTTACATTAATATTAAGTTGGTAATTGTATAACATTTGTGTTTTTGGTGTTCATGGTCTGTTGTAGCAGGCAGGAAGAGGAGCCACCTGCACCACGGCCCATAGTTATTAACAGGTACGCGGATCAGCTCCTTTGCGATATTGTCCAACGGATGAGGGCGCGAACAGCTATCTACAAGGAAAAGGTTCTAGACCCATACGCCTCTTCCCCTGAGATGAGCCCTCCAGCCAGTAAGTATGACCTATGAACTTTAGAGCTCAAGTATACTTACTTTAAAATTCTTAGTCCCTACTCTTACAGTTTTTCACTATTGTTAAGAAGTATAAAGCGAAAATTCGGCACAATCTGCACAACCTTCACGTCATGTATCAATCGCTCGCCCCAAGTGGGAAATACTTAAGATTCCCTTATCTACATTAGAGTCCGATTTTCCTTGTGAACACACTGATGTCAATTACACATCACGTTGTTGTCAAAACAGTGTACACAAAGTTCTGTTGTTGCACACAATTTTCAAGTAAAATCTCAAAGCATCAACCTGCAAGCCACAAATAGTAAAATCTCTAAACTTTCAGGCTTTTGACCAATTTGCAGTGAGGACTGCACCATAAAAGTGTCTTGAGCCTCTGTTTTGTTGGATAAACTATTGAAAACTTTGAAAAGATCGACAACCAGAGAAGGAGAGGGGTAAGAGTGAGAGGAGGAGGAAGAGGAGGACAAGAAGGAGGAGGAGTAGGAGGTTGAAGAGTAGGAGGACAGAGAGAAGGAAGAGGAGGACAAGGAGGAGGAAGAGAATGAGGACAAGGTGAAGAAGGAGGAGGATCAGGAGAAAGAAGAAGAAGAATGGTCATCTCTAATGAGATTTGGGCCGCTGTGGTAGACCATGTTTTCATGGTTTTTCATTAGAACCTTCAGGATGGAGAACAAGTACGAAATCTGTTTGCCTTGCGTACTGTAATACTGCATATCAATATAATATACGTAGTGTGCTCACTGTATTTGTATTTTGCAGGACTGAAAGAGAACCACACTGTGGAGGAAGAAAACACACTTTCAATATTTTTTTAAAGCAAAGTAGCATTTTCCAGGAGATATAAAGGGTTTTGCATTTTCAGTTAGTTGCTTTGGGATTGTGTTTAGAGTTTTGAGAACGAGGCATGCTTTCAAAAAATGTGTGTAAGCAATTGAGAAAAACTATAAGCATTTTGTATACAATTTTATGTCAATACAATCTGGTGGAACAGGAGACTGAAATTGTAAATATGGTTTGTGAGAACAACGGTATTGCTGTTTTATGTTTGACTATGAAAAATGTAGGCCTACACTGATACATTTTACAAAAGGAGAAAGGGCTCAATGAGTCATTGTCATTCATATGGTGTGTTTCGATGATTGTGTTTTTAATTTTGCACTTCTGTGTGCTGTAAATGCTTGGTAGTGTGCAGCTAATGCTTAGTTATGTGTACTAAATGAATGTATGTGTGTGTGTTTTGAAAATATGGCTGTGTGTACCAAATGAAAACACGAGTTCCATTTTGTGAACAGTTAAGAGATTTGATAGCAAAGAGTCATCTTGCAAAGTGAGTGTCAGGTTTAGCATTTTGTGTGTGAGGTTTTCAATTTTCTGTGTGCAGTTTTGAGAAAGACGTTACTGTTTTGAAAAACGGGTTTTAGCAACAGTGAAAAACTGTAAGTCTACTT
>NC_137913.1:13314193-13423828 GCF_963457725.1 Sprattus sprattus | reverse complement strand
CCAAAAATGATTTTATTATTATTATTATTATATTTAGAATTTCCTTTTTCTTTAGGAAACTTAATATGCATAATAACCTCAGGAATTCTTGATTTGAAGCCTAGTGCTCCCGTTAGAGAAAGTAGTGCGTGGAACTGGTCTTATCATATGACCTTTAGTTTCCCCAGGCATTGCTGCAAAGTGACACTCATGAGCTCTCCTCTGTAAACGGACACACGGACACAGGTGTTGTTCATAAGGTTTTACTATTTAAAGTTGAACTCCACGCTTCCGTTGATGGGTGAAGTTAGACAGAGCAACGGGGAGGTCAAGTTTGGTAATTTGGTCGAAGGCTCACAATCGACAGCAAGGCGTTGAGGAGCAGGCGAGTTAGCCGTGTGAGCTGGACCACTGGCCGTTAAAATGTCACTCCATTGCTTCCTCTCAACTTCACTTAGGGTCCAATAGTTTTTCAGGCTGGACTCGCACCGATGCCCAGTGACTGCCATTAAAATAACAAAAACTACAATGGGACACTTTCAACTTTGTTAATATTTGTTTATATTGATTTGGATATCACCACTAACTCGCGTGTGAGAGCAACGTTATATTATTAGCAGTGAGGCGAGCTGCTACTATTTGTTTCAATGGATTTTTGTCTAAGCGTTAGCAGCCGCATACAAATAATATTCGAGACTTTCAGTTAAGACTTACAATACCCTGCAACATTCGTCTAGCACATAAACAACTAACCGAGTCAATTTAGACCTATATAAAAGTCCTTAGACCTATATATGGCTTAATCCACATAAAACATTTCCCACTAACTTCTCCCAACACGCCGCCATCTTGGTTCAAATTATCCTAGCTGTCAAAAAATAAACGTTACGTGGTTGTCAATGGTAACCATTCAAGAGCATTGATATGGAACGGCGATTTAACTTTCTACTGAGACTACGTCCAGGCAAGGTGTGCATCTATACGAACTTATTGTGTACACCCCATTAACCAATCAGAAAACAGTATTCGTTCCAGAGGGAGATAAGAGCAAATAATGAATGGAGGGATGAGCCAAAATGTTCTTCAACCGAATAAGGACAAAAAATAGATTATTGTGTTTGGCAAAACAAAGAGAATTAGCATTAGCAGAAACCTCAACTCTAAAAACCAAAGACAGAGTCTCCAAATTTTTTTTAATATAGGTTGAATACATTTCACTGTAATTGCTATAATTGAACTCTTAACGTGCACTGTACTATTGTACTATATTTATATTTAAATCATGTAATATTTCATCATTTAATTTTTATTATGTATTTTTCACTTTGTTTTTCTTTTGGATGTTCCTTTTGCTTGATGCATGTAAAGCACTTTGAACTGCCTCTGTGTATGAAATGTATATAAATAAACTGCATGTCTTTTTAACAAGAGCTAAATGCAGATGTTTATCAAACATCACAGAGAAGCATAACACAATCCAATGTATGCCTTCAGTCTATGACAATAAAAAAAAGAACTCAAACAGAACAAAATAGAAGTATTCTGCATGTGTCGTTAATTGATGTCATAGTGTGTTATAGTCACAGGGTGACTTGCGTGCCTTCAGACAGAGGTTTTGAGTGGTGGGGTTTGAGGATAAGGTCCTGGATCACGGTTGTGTTTCACGTCAGGCACTAACTGCTGATTCCTGTGCTCCTGCAGTCCGAGTGCTTCGATGAGTTCAGTGACCGGCTGGAGGGGATCATGACCAAGGCTTACATCTGGAGGTATTGGACCACTATTCCTGAGTTACAATTCAAACACAAGCACTTGAATTGTGGGTATTTATTTTCTGTGCTACGTCTGCCTCTTGTTGAAAGCAATACTTAATGCTCTTTGCTTGTACTGAGTTTGACTGTACATAAGCTGAATGCCCATTCACCAGTACTCACACAAAGTGTAAGCATTCCAACCTTGCCTGCTGCTCGTCCTGTGTTATTCATTTTTAAGAGACTTTTCTGCCCAGTAATCAGCAGTCTGCCCTAATCTGCCTTCAGAGTCATCCGCACCATTGGATATCTGCTTTATGTTCTGCACCTCAATGCCTGTCTCTTCTATATGGCTTCAGCCTATCAAGGTATTGGAAAAACCAAATGGGTCTACAGTGGACAGGGCAGTGCGTAAGTGAACTCACTACTTACACAGTGCAACACACACATTACTCCAGTAGCAGCCAATAGGTTGAGTATGAAGTATGAGCGGAATGACTTTTCTCAATGATTTCTGGTTAATTTGACCATGAGGATCACAACTAGGGTGCTGTCATTTACTGTAATCCGAGCGAACATCGAGATTTTGCCACGCCCTTTTAGGGCGCGTCCAGCTCATCTGTATATCAGGTTTTAGAGCTTAGAAATCTTCATAGTGCATATATAAACATTTGTATTCCAGTCATTTTGAGACCAATATCAAGTGTCTATGACCTTCAGAAGCTGAGTTACAGATGCGCTGGACGCGCCTTAAAAGGGCGTGGCAAAATCTTCCTGTCTTTCTCTTTCTTCCCTATCTCCCTTCAGGTACCTGCGCTGTTATTATTATGCTGTGCGAACACTTGTCAATATTGGAGGACTTGATGAGCCACACACAGTCTTTGAGATCGCGTTTCAGATGTCAAACTTTATCGTTGGTGTCTTTGTATTTTCAGGCTTAATTGGACAGGTAAAATGCTTCCCAGTAGAGTGAGGCTCCCCAGCTGGCAATCAGTACAACTGGAGATCTACTAGGTCATAGAACTTCTAGACCCCCCTAGAACCTCAGAATAGACATATGGCTGGTGAGAAATGTGTATGCACTGTTGACCACAATGTCTACTGGAATTGAACGTTTATATGCATTACGTTTCTCCAAACTAAACAACCTTTCTTAAGAGTGGCAGAACCATTCCCTTTCTTTCTAGCATCACTTTACCTTTCAAATATGCCTATACGTACCTGTCCGCATTAACATGTCGCTGTCTGTTTGTTCATATATTTATGCAAAATTGTGTGAGTGAGTGTGTGTGCGTGAGAGAGGGAGAGTCTGCCCATTGGGTTTGCCTAAGGTTATGCTGCTATCTACAGATGAGGGATGTCATCGGGGCAGCCACCGCTGGTCAGACCTATTTCCGCAGCTCCATGGACGACTGTATGTCCTATATGGTGGTCAACAAAATTCCCAAGCTGGTTCAGCACCGTGTGCGCACCTGGTACAACTACACCTGGGACGCACAGGGTATGCTGGGTAAGTCCATTCTGAGAAGTAACAACTTTTGTGTGGATATCCCCAAAGGTTTGGAAGTGACAGCCTGGGGCTGGGGGGAACGGACGGACGAGCCTTAGATAGTACTTGGAGATTATTGGGAGGCTGTGTTGTGATTGGTGGACTGTCTCCCTACTCAGATGAGTCAGAGCTTCTGGACAAAATGCCCCTGGTCATGAAAACAGCCATTGCTGTGGACATCAACCTGCCCACCTTCCAGAAGATAGCGCTCTTCCAGGTTGGACATCAACACAACACTCACTTGGCGTGTGTGTGCGTGTGTGTGTGTGTGTGTGTGTGTGTGTGTGTGTGTGTGTGTGTGTGTGTGTGTGTGTGTGTGTGTGTGTGTGTGTGTGTGTGTGTGTGTGTGTGTGTGTGTGTGTATGTTTGTTTGTTTGTTTGTTTGCTTGTTTGTGTGTATGTGTGTATGTGTGTGTGTAATGAATTGAGGTGATTACAGATATACTCCTTGCAGTAACACTTTTCTACCCAGGGATGTGATAACCAGATGCTTGTGGACATGTTACTGAGGCTCAAGTCCATTATCTACTTGCCTGGAGACTTTGTGGTGGAGAAGGTGAGGTTCTGAGAAATCATTCTCCCCTATAGGGAGGAAAGGCTCTGAGGTTTAGCAGCCCCTCTTCCATACCTGACCACACATTTGTATCTGCAGGGAGACATCGGTAAGGAGATGTACATCATCAAAGCAGGGGCTGTGCAGGTGGTGGGAGGTCCAGATAATTCCATCGTCTTTGTAACACTGAAGGCAGGATGTGTGTTTGGGGAGATCAGGTAATAGCAGAATGCTATTATTAGCATATATTGTTTTTTTTAGCATATCCTCTCTTAATACTCTGAAAGTGAAATCATCTGGCTTTTTCCACAGTCTGTTGCAGTCATCAGCTAATGGAGGCAACCGAAGAACAGCAAACGTAAAGGCCCACGGCTTTGCCAACCTCTTTGTGCTGGAGAAGAAAGATCTTTTCGACATCCTGGTCCACTACCCAGCGTCCCAGAAGGTGCTGGCCAGGAAGGGAAAGTAAGTAGTCCTGTGTGGCTGTGAGGTCATATGTCAATAGAGTGTCAACCAATTACATCCAGACCTGGTGAAATTACTCAATACGACGTCTCCAATGATGATCAGGCACCGTGTTTGTTTTTCAGTCTCAAGTGAATACTGCAATGACTAATGTGAATTTCCCCTTTCAGGCAACTGATGAAAGCAAAGGGTCCAGCGGGTGCCAAGGCGGAAGAGGACAAGAAGAAGGCATTGTCTCTGTTCGGAACCAAACCTCCCACCCCAAAGTTGCTCCGTGCTTTCGGACCTGGGCTTGACAAACAAAGCCTCTTGGAAAGGATGAAGGTAAGGAAAAATCAGAAAACCGCCAATATTTAGATCTCCTCCCCCCGTCTCTAGTAGCTTCATGCTTCATAGAGAGGTTAGTACACACCTACATATTCATCCACAGCTCAAACATATATTTTTTTTACAGGCTGCTTCTGCTGCTAATTCATCATAAATATCCAAACCATGAACTCCGGCGACCAAAGAAACTACGTCTTTTTTCAGTTTTATGTGAATAGTCTTAAATGCTTTGGGAGGCTTTGTGGGAAAACACTGCCTGTACCTAGATGAATGTAAATAGTGAAACATAATATCAGATACATACAGTATGTAAAATCTGTGTCTGAGTTCACCGTAAGCTGATAATAGTGGTATGTTTGTTTAAAACTGAGGGCTACAGCCATTTATCAGCTCCACTTTGAGAAGAGGAGAACAGTGCCTATAAGAATACATAAATTATACAAAATATTTGAATGTATTTATATTTAAATATATAAGAAACCACAAGTACTTTTTACACTTAACGTTGCAACACATCATGTTGTACCTATACACATTTCATCAGACAAATAAAGAGATTTGTTTTTTAAGAAATAAGGGCATTGTGTTTTTACTCTCTGACTGAGTAGAAAACAAGGAATTTACTTGTTTCATGGTGAATTTTTAACACAAACAATGATACAGTAATCTTACCAGCCTTCTGCAAAGTTTTGCACTCCATATTTGTATTGTTGGATTTTAGTAGTGTGGTAATGTGTCATCTACCATGGACTATTGTGTGAAAGACAACAAAAATATAATTTAAATAAAACATCATAGACCTCCTACAACATAGCTGACATTGTCAACCACTTTATTTATATATGTTAAAAAATAAATAAAAAAAAACTACTTGGTAACTCAATAGTTCTATTAGTGTGAATCATTAAGTTGTCAGAATCAGACACAGAAAATAAAATGAGGGCAACTTTACTGTGTTTATGACCACAGTCCTTTTTATGGGTTTTGAAAATGATGAACACTCGCCTGCTGTGTTGGTGGTAACGTAACATAACGCAAAGCATTATGGGGCAAACTATTACACACATGGAAGTGCTGTACCCACTTGCATGCTACAATATAGTGTTATTTAACTTAATTAAGGTAAAACAATATTTTTTCACTTCTTAAATACTTGAGATCATACAGAACTATATACTGTATGCACATAAGGCCCTGGATCTTTTCTCGTTAACACAGCAATACATTAAAGAAAGTTTAATAAATGTAAGGACCTCTCTGTGAGTACAATCAATGAAATACACAAGCTCTTTTGTGTCCTTCCGGGATCAGTGAGTTATAAGTGGGACCTTCAAGTGTGTCCTCAGCTCTGTAAGACTTACTTACAGTGAGTCCCAATCTGCTCTTTTAGAGTGGGTCAATCCCCATTGACATAAATGAGGGGTAATGGGATGATCTCTAGTGGTGCACTCAGCTCTCCTGCAGGGGGGTAGGGTCTGTTGTCTGGGGGGGGGGGGGGGGGGGGGGGGGGGAGAAGTGCGCATGCAGCAGACTCTCAAAGATTTTTGCCAAGCTGAGAAGTGTTCTGAAGGGGCCCACGCCTCCAGATACTGCCCCACCTCGAGCAGCCTCCCCAGCCCCTGCTCCAGCTCCTGCTCCTGCTCCTGCTCCAGCTCCAGCTCCTGCTCCTGCTCCTGCTCCTGCTCCTGCTCCTGCTCCTGCTCCAGCTCCAGCTCCAGCTCCAGCTCCTGCTCCTGCCAAGGTGAGGCTCCCACTGATTCTCACTTAGTTATAAATTAATAAAGTAATTTGTATTTTAGGTATGTAGGTATTGTGTATGTATTGTGTATTTGCATTTTGTGTGTGCACATTGTACGTCGCTTTGGATAAAAGTGTCTGCTAAATGACTAAATGTAAATGCAAACCAGTGCAGCCTATACTTCTTCACTGACCTGCAAGCATCAGACAAACAGGTAATGACGGTGTTTGTGCAATCCCCCGACGTTGTTTGTTATGAATTAACAACAACATTAGTGCCGCTGAAAACATTAACATAACTGGTCCGACGTTTCCTAAAAAAATTAACAAACAACTAACTTGATCTCAAAGCATAGTCAAGCTGTTTACTGACTTTTGTCATGTTTAATGACATTATTTGGCTGAAAGTGCATATTTTGTGTTGTATAAATGCCGTTTAGACAATTTCGAAAGCATGTTGAATTAATGTTTATAAATGTCACGAGCAGGTAAACTAGCTCTCGGTGTCATGCTATCCTTGTCCCACATTGTTTAACGTGATATTTAGGTATCTCTTCGTTTTGCCTGTTTTACAACGATCAAACTTCTATGATTAATTGCAGAGGGTGAAAAAGAGTAAAATAAGGAAATGTAAGCTAGCTGTCTAATCCTGCCAAGAGGAAACACATGTTGAGAACAGCATAATTAGTGTAATGCTGGTTATGCTTTAACCTTCAGAAAACAGTCAAATTATTATCCACAACACAACATTAATATATCTCATTAACCAAATTTGTAGCATAATGCCAAGAAAAGAGAGACTCTAAAAGCAGAAGGACATGGAACTGCAGCAAGCAGCTCAGGGTAACAGCTCCCTTTTATCTTGGATCAGGCCATCAACTAGTAAAACAAAGGAGGGAGAAAATATCCTACTGTGTTTTTTATATTTGTATTGTTACGTACAGTGTTCTGTATGTCATTTATGTTATACATGTTATAGGCCTATGTATAGTGTTTTGTTTTGTGTAGTATGTTTGTGTTGTTGTTCTGTCTCCTCCTCCTGTTTTCATTCTCCAAACTCTCAGATGTGCACACCTGGTCCCAATCACCAAATCACCACACCTGTTCCAGATCTCCAATCAACCATTCCCCTTTAAATAGTCCTGTGTTTGTTTGTCGGTGGAGTGCTTTGGTTTGAGCTGTGGCAGAGCTTTGGTTGAGCTCTGTTGGCTTGTTTTGGATTGTGTTTACTAGTGGTTGCGAGTGCTTGTGAGTGCTTGGCTTCTTTGTTGGTTTATTGTATTGTCTTTAGTTATTACACATTTGTTTAAACCTTAATTCTTTAGTTGTTAGCAGCCTACTTTAGTTTTGTCTTGGTCTTTGTTAATTCTTTTGTTGTGCGCACAGGGTCAATAAGGATAGGTAAGATACCCTGGGGTTTACATCTTTCATACACGTAGGTTTACCTGTTGTTAATACCCTAGGTTAGAGTGAGCACCACCCACTGTACTTTTGGGTGCAAAGCACCTGTCAATGGGGGGTGGGTTTTGTTATGTTCTTTTCTTTGGTGCCACTGACAGTCCTTGTTGATCCCTGTGTTGCCTTTTTGTAAATAAATACTTTATATTGAATTCACCTTTTGTCCTGGCTTTTGTGTGACTGCACCCTCACTTGCCCAAACCTGTTGCCCTTATGTTGCGTCCTACTCCGAGCCACCAGGGGGCGTAACATGTATTTTTAAACTATTATTATTTTTAATTTTATAAATAATTTTGCCGATGGGTGCCCTTTTTTTTTTGTTTGAGCACCTGCCCCCCAAAATGTCTGTGCACGTGCCTGCTTATGAGCAACTACAGAAATTACTTAATCGTCAGCAAACCAAACACACTTATATTGCTCAGGGAAAAAGCTCAAGATTTGGTATGACTAAGCTCTATTCAAATGGAGAATCGCAGGAAATTGTACCTAATAGAGTCTTAAAGTCAGAATCCCGGACAAAACGTGTTATGCTAATTTGGGGTCTAAAAACAGAGGTCTCTTAAGCTAACCGGCTGTATTGATAGTATACGTAATGTAAGACAGTAAGACAGCACATACAATAACTTACAGAACAGCACTAGAAAATGCATCTGTTTAACATTAACAGCAGTGTTGTTTTTAAGTAGCACCAGGTCCTCATCAAGTATGCTGTGTTTCCCTTCTATAGAGTCTGCCCCTGCCCCTGCCCCTGCAGCCGCTCCTACACCTGCCCCCACGGCTGCCCCAGCCCCGGCTCCTGCACCTGGAGGAGACAAGCCACCCGGGGAGGGGGGCGAAGGGTAAGAAACAAACCAAAGGAGGGTTGATGGGTTCAAGGGGGTTAGGCTACACCTATTCACACAGGACCAAAATGTGACTTCAAGACGAAAGAACAGCTCTGAAAAACTTTAATTGTGCATGACACACACCCACACATTCTCTTGCACACACACACACACACACACACACACGCACGCACACACAAACCCCTTCCTATCTTGTCCAAATTGTCTTTCACAGTGAGCCGTCAAGTCTTTTTCCATATCAGCTGATTACTTGGGTTCAGAGAATATTGGCATATCTTGTGTTTCTCAGCTGATTGAGCATGGAGATGATGTCATAGGCCCAGGCCCTGAGGGATGCCAATTGAATAGGCTGACTTCCCTATGTAAAAGAAATACTAG
The DNA here is from genome assembly GCF_963457725.1 of Sprattus sprattus. NCBI lineage: Eukaryota > Metazoa > Chordata > Actinopteri > Clupeiformes > Clupeidae > Sprattus > Sprattus sprattus. Next base: position 13,414,789 of record NC_137913.1, on the reverse strand, counting down.
TATATATCAAGGAGATGAGTAGCTCGTAGATCCTTTATTTATACACAGCGTTAGTCCATCCTAAGGGTTTACGTTTGTTGATCTGGCGAGTAGATATTGAACAGATGTCTTTGAGAGTGTTTATATCACTTCAATCAGTGTATGTTTATATCAGTTCATCCAGGGTGTATATTTGTTCACAAAGACTCTAATATCTCAATAAGCCGTGAAGGTCTGAGTAATTGGTTAATTAAATTAATTGAGTTAGTTTTGGCAGGGTTGGCAGTATTCACCGAGTGTGCAAACTCGCAGCAAGCACACAACACCTTTCAGCAGATTACACGATGCACACAAATTAGATCAGTAAATTAACAGATCCCAGGATTAACAGGCCCTCTGAGGAGACTGTGGGCCAACAGGCCCCTTCGAAGTTATCTGAGTAGAGTTGAATGAGATGTCTGCCGTTCAACATGACTCTCATGACTAATTGGGAATGACGCAAGCTCAGGTCTGATCACCCTGTAGCTGGCAACTTGGCGAGGGTGTCTAGTGTCAAGGCCGAAACACTCCAATGAACCAAGGGAACACTACTGATGACTGCGTCCCAAATTACAAACCCTTGCTTCCTTGCATCCACCATTCATCACCAACACGACACTCTTATGTATGTGCTTGCACAAAGGAAATTACATCTTATCCTGTGTTTCAAAAACTGAGTAATCCATTAACATGGTGTTTCTCATCAATTGTTTAGTTTATACATTATAGTTTATTGTTGCATAAACTAATAAATGACAGAAGACCCCATATGAATCATTGCCCTAGTGTGTCTGTGGGCTGTTGATGGCAAATGCTTTCATTTAAATATTTCTCAGGAAGTAAGTATAATAGATTTTCCTGGTGGCTCTGTGTTAAAACAAAATGTTCCAATATTTTGATTCATTGCTTTTCCACTGGTGCGCAGTAGTATGGACCTGAGATGATTGAACAACTTCAATCTGATGAGATTTGTATTGGAGGCTGTAAGTCCTACTACTGTCCAGTAGGGGAAACACTCTCTCAGTCCAAATCAAGGCCAGTTGGTTTTATGGTGAAAACCATCATTTTTTTTCATCAGTTTTTTTAGGTGTAGTTTCTTGCCATGGGCATGACAATTACATTCATATTAAGTTGGTGATTGTATAACATTGCGTTATGGTGTCTGTGTCAATGTTTGTACTTTCAGGTGTTCATGTTCTGTTGTTGCAGGCAGGAAGAAAAGCCACCTGCACACACGGCCCATAGTATGCAGATCAGCTCCTTCGTGATATTGTCCTACGAATGAAGGACGCGAACAGATATCTACAAGGAGAAGGTTCTAGACCCATACGCCTCTTCCCCTGAGAGGAGCCTCCAGCCAGTAAGTATGACCTATGACCTTTAGAGCTCAAGTATATACTTACTTTTACATTCTAAGTTCCTGCTCTTAAGTCTACTTCAACTCTCACTTCACATTGTAGCGCCACTGTACCGAGGGGTATAAACTAAAACTGAGGAAGACAAAAGGAGTGGCAAGAGGAAGCGGACCAGAAGAAGAAGGAAGCAGAGGAAAAGAAAAAATAAAGGATGCAGAAGAGAAGAAGAAAAAAAGATGAGGAGGCAAAGAAACAGAAAGAGGAGGAGGAAAGAAAAAGAAAAAGAGGAGCCACCAGAAGAGGCCAAACCCATAGAAAAATCCCTCTGCCCAAAGATCTTATGTACTTTTTGGATGTATTCCTGAATCCATGGAGGAAGCAATGGACATGCATCTCGGAACCTCCGTGGACCCGTTCACAGGTTAGTTGGCAGTGTCAGAATTACTTTGATGTTTGAAATAAACAAGTATTCCTGTTGTAGTAAGGCAGGTGAAGGAGTAATCCTGTTTAGGTTAATATGAGTGTTTCATCTTAAGAATCTGAGAGTAAATATCTTACACTTCTACATGCATTTAAGGAATTTGTTGGGATAGTCTTGTTGTCTTGAGGTGTGGTTTAAAGTATGAGGGGCTTTAGACAGTAAGTCTGAGCGATGAAGGAGAGACAAACTTGCTATGACTGGGTGAAACTCAATAATATAAATAATTGTACTATTTCAATAATGGATAACACATGGCTCGATTTAAAAATGGGAGAATCTCTTTTAAAGATGCTCATAACTTTTACTCAGTATGACCGAGCTCTAACGAATAAACACTACAAGGAATCAAAAAGTTCCAGGTACTAAACAAGCGTGGATAATACACTATAGGTGTTGTGTGTTAGTGTTATGTGATAGATATATCTATAACTTTTGTGAGTAAATAAAACAGTGTTTGGCTTTGCACGCTACTGACTGCATAGATATTGATGATTGACAGGAAATGCAATGTGAAATTAACCAAAATCATGGGCTTATTAATCATCAATAATAATGTATCTCTTTCTCTCTCTATGAGAGCCCCAGAAAAGTTCCAACCTCTCAAGTGAAGGTAAGGTTTCTTTCACTTGTAGACATGTTAAAATCCTTTCATTTTGTGAAGGCAGAACAAGAGTGCCCGGCTATCTAGCTTCGGAGTTGGTCTTGTTCTGACATGTTATCGCTCCTCTGTCGTGGCAGTGAGATGAGCAGGGCCAGCATTAACTGCTTACACCCGGCAAGAACTGTCTTCACAAAACTCTTGTGCTGTTCAGATCTAATAAACTTTTGCTGCACTGCCCAAATCTACTGATTGAAGAATTCTGAACTCCTTACTGTTGTGTGGAATTTTTTATTTCTACTTTTTTGAACCTCTTTGGTAAAGATACTTAGTATGTGCTGCCTGCAGGATCTTAACAGTCTAAATGCAGGAGATCAAAGAGTATTCTACTACTACTCCTTTTTGCATGGGTGCGATTAGCACTGACATCCTAATATGTCTGTTTTAACCTGTTTCCAGTGCAGGGTCACCCAAAGGCTACATAGCATCATGCATGTAAGTAATAATGTTTTTCATAATCTTGTCAAGGCAGATGCCATGTGCTGTTAAAACAATCAATTACTGCCAAATTAACCCTCCTACTGTGTTTGAGAACAAATTGATTCTTTTTATGTTTAAAAAAAGGGCGACAGTGCTTTTTCATCCTGAAAGTTCCACTAATTGTCTCATTTCAGGTGTGTGTTTAAAGCCCCATCATGCAAATGATAAATTATTTTGAAGCTGCTATTTAAAGGAAAAACTGCTACATGATGTTCCTTTAAAACACAGACATAGGCTACCGAAAATGTTTTCAGTTTTAGTGTTACTTACTCTGCCATTTCAGAAAGCATGTTGTCGACATGTCGATACTCCATAGTAAGTTGTATGGATGAGGACGTCACAGGTCGAGGTATTTCAGAACCTGTTTGAGAAAGAGAAAGTAACAGACTTCGTTTGAAGGCACATTATGTTCGGCAGGATACTCTCCCAAATGTTTGACAGTGATCCGATTGAGACAAAGAAAAAGCAGGACTGCATTACACTTGACAAAGAAACAGGTGAGATCATTCGATAACGAAGATACACTGTATTGACTTATTTATGGCGTTTTCTGTGTGCGTTTGTGTTTGTGTCTGTTTGTCTATTTCTCAGTGTGTGTATGGATATTCATTTCATGATAGATGGACAAATGGGTATATGTGTATTTTTATTTAATTCAATGTTTATGGTTGTGAATGTGTATGTGTTTATATGAGAGTCTGAACATTTAGAAATCTTTAACCTGATTTCAGGTTAAACCAGTTTGTCAAGGACCTGTTTCGCTACATTTGAACCAGTGGATCTGATATAGACCTGGTCTTATGACACCCCCACACACAAACACATAAACACACTCAAACCCAGCAATATGTATCATAAAGGTATGAAGGAGTACTTGGCGGCAGTGGTCTGAATTTTAAGAGGACATTATTTCATTGAACTTTCGCCACTTATTGAGGCGTTGGTTTGAGTCTTGTTGCTCATGTCTGTCCCAGGGTGCCTCTGATTGCAGCGGTCTGATTGCATGAAAAGAGGGACGACTGTGTCTACCAGCCAAAAGACACAAACACCGCCAGTCATTTTGTCTGTAGTCACTCTCTCTGGAACCCAGTGACGTGTGGCGAGATTCGTGGCTGGTGGTGAGGCTCGTGGCTTGTGAGGCTCGTGGCTTGTGAGGCACAGAAACCGGAAGTGATTACATCATTCCAGTCTGCAGTTGTTAAAAACATAGACATTTATACATACAAGTTATTGTCTAATACCAGGGCCCTATTCGGCGTAGCTCGCTAGGCGGTTTAGCAAGGTAGAGTCGAGGTATTTCAGAACCTGTATGAGAAAGAGAAAGTAACAGACTTCGTTTGAAGGCACATTGTGTTCGGCAAGATACTCTGTCAAATGTTTGACAATGATCCGATTGAGACAAAGAAAAAGCAGGACTGCATTACACTTGACATAGAAACAGGTGAGATCATTTGATAACGAAGATACATTGTATTGACTTATTCATGGCGTTTTCTGTGTGCGTGTGTGTTTGTGTCTGTTTGTCTATTTCTCAGTGTGTGTATGGATATTCATTTCATGATAGATGGACAAATGGGTATATGTGTATTTTTATTTAATTCAATGTTTATGGTTGTGTATGTGTATGTGTTTATATGAGAGTCTGAACATTTAGAAATCTTTAACCTGATTTCAGGTTAAACCAGTTTGTCAAGGACCTGTTTCGCTACATTTGAACCAGTGGATCTGATATAGACCTGGTCTTATGACACCCCCACACACAAACACATAAACACACTCAAACCCAGCAATATGTATCATAAAGGTATGAAGGTGTACTTGGCGGCAGTGGTCTGAATTTTAAGAGGACATTATTTCATTGAGCTTTCTCCACTTATTGATGGGTTGGTTTGAGTCTTGTTGCTCATGTCTGTCCCAGGGTGCCTCTGATTGCAGCGGTCTGATTGGCGGTGTTGGATTTTGCCATGATTATGGTCTTAAATACTTCATAACGCGTTCATGGTCATCTACTGCCTCTGCAGAGAAAAAAAAATGTCTTTTTCTTTGAGTTTAAACTATTGTGCCGTTAAATAAATCACGATTAAACTCACAAGTGTTAACCTAACCTTTATCAAGCTATATGGCTTAACACACAACAGGAGATGGTTGTGACGGTGGTCAAACAGGGGACTGACGAACACTGCGATTGCTTTGTTATTTAATTCCTGTATCATACACAAATTACAGTTGGCATATGCAGCATTGCTGACAGGCAAACTTCTTCTGTCTCATTTTATACAACACATTAATCAAATAAAAGTAAACCAGTGCACAAACAATTCAAACAACCATGCACATATTACACACATATAACACACACATTTTGCTATTGGAGCAACATACCTGTATCATACACAAACAACAGTTGGCATACGCAGCATCTGCACAAGTAAAATTAAATGATAAAAATGCATCAGGTTGAGTATGGCAGCACGGTTAGCTAGCTAATGCTTGCCTCTGCTAGCTAACGAAACGTGAGGAATGGGAAGTTCCCAGCGAACTAGCTAGTTTTGTGGCCAATTCTAAGTATTATAAACTAATTCACAATCAGAAGAAGGATTACAAATGCTGGTTTCAGTGCGGTTTAATTGAGGATCTTAACCCCACAATTAGAGAAAGACAAGACCGGTAGAATTTCTGCAGAGCTGAGTCCGTGGGCTCATATTTAAAACATACTACGACACTCCCACTCAAGCCATAACTGGCTGTCCCTTACCCCAATCAAATGACCTCCTCTACTCTGACACCAACCAATCAGAAGGCTTATAACCTAAGTCTAATGACCCTCCCCTTCTCACTCATCTTACACCGTTGCTGTGTGTGTGTGACTAAAATCCCTTGAACTAATTAAATGAATTGTTACTTTTCTTCTTAGCACTATTACCTAACTTAATTGTTACAATCCATCACTAGCTAATCACAGTCTACCACCCCTGCCACCTCTGACCGCACGAAAGACCTACTTGTTCTTGTCCTGATTCAGATAAAGGTAAAAAAAAAACACATTTTATATTCGTGTTTGTGAAAAAAACATTTCAATATGAGCATGATGTGTCAATATGAGTGAAGAAATGTGGATGTGAAACAGACATTTTCGATATTACTTCAGTAAACACTGAAAAGGTTTACCATTTGTTAAAAACTTTGATGAGGAGTGATGCCATTCGTCATCATATATAAAAGCACAAATGGGGAAATTTGGTGTGGCCAGTAATCGTAACAAAGCTGTCTGGCGATATCACTGATTGATGGGCACGTCTCTCAGTGAAAGGGCTGTAATTAGTTAAAGGAGCAGCGTGAGCTGTTTTTCGGAGGGATTAGAGGTGTAGACAGGGCTCACCTTTGTCTTGCAGAAGTCAATATCTGCCACAGTGGCTGTGCCTTGATTTCTCTGCCTACTGTGTTGACTGTGAGCCAGACAGCTTTATGTGATAAGTGGTATTCACCAGGCAAGTGCACAGACATTTTGGGGGGCAGGTGCTCAAACCAAAAAAAAGGGGCACTCATCGTCCAAATTGTTTATGAAATAAAAAAAAAGAATAAAAAATAATTAAACAGGCAACACAGTTTATGTTGCTGACGCTGAACATAACTCAGTCCTACACTCTGTCTGTCCTTCCTCATTCGTGATGGGCTCCTTTGAACCAGGTAGGGTTACGGATTCTCCCTAATTTGTTTTACTAGTTGATGCAGTTTGCCAAGGCGATTATGAAGGGTGTACATTTTTTAAATCATGCTTGGTGTGATTCAGCCCGTGTGGCCTGGCTTAGAGTACAAGGCTAAAAACTAGGTCTTGGTACCCCTACCGATAGCCTGGTGACACCAGCCTACGTATTTCCGCCTGAATTGATTTCAAGCTCATACTCAGTCTGGCCCAGCCCCATTGACAATCGTTTCCAGAACTCAAAATTTTGCCGGACCAATCAGCGAACAGTTCAGAGCTGTGACGCAAAACTCGCCTTGCCGAGTTGCATGTAGTCCAGCCGAGTTTGTAGTTTAACAGTATAGCAAAAATGGCTACGGAGAAGAGACACGAAAAGCTATCGGAGAAGTTGTCTCAACTCTCGAGAACATCAGAAAATTAAAAGGAGAACAAGAGTATTTTCTTGTAAGTTTTATGATTGGAAAGGACGTCGTAGCTCTTCTCCCAACTGGCTTTGGGAAGAGTTTAATCTACCGAATGCTTACTAAACGTTGCTGATTGGTTAAGGGAACTCCAATGATTTTAAACCTCAAGATAAGCACCCGCCCATCTCGGAAACCAAAATGCATTGGGTTGGCCCAGACTGACTGACGGAAAGAAATGGAGTCACAGTCTGGTAACGGCCATGCTACCCTACCGATGCCTGAAAGTACGTTACACTTCCTGAACCCCCTGTGTATGACGTCATGTGATTTCCGGTATTGCACTTTCAGGCATCCGATCAATCAGCCACCCTGCATGAGCCCTAACAGTGCAAACCCATGACAGCGACGCGATATGCTTCCATCGCTTTGAGTGGGCTTAGTGTAGCGTGTGGAAATAGCATGACAGACTGGACTAGTGAGCAGGCTAGTCAGTTAGAAGCTTTCTAGTCACTTGTCTTTATATCAAAACTGTCATTGTGTTCAAATAAGCCCAGGATTAAATACAGGTGCATCTCAATAAATTAGAATATCATCGAAAAGTTGATTTATTTCAGTAATTCTCTTCAAAAAGTGAAACTCATATATTATATAGATTGTTTACACACAGACTGATCTATTTAAAGTGTTTATTTCTTTTAATTTTCATTATTATAACTGCCAGCTAATGAAAACCCAAAATTCAGTATCTCAGAAAATTAGAATACTGTGAAAAAGTTCCATATTGATGACCAATGGTGTCACACTCTAATCAGCTAATTAACTCAAAACAACGGCAAAGGCTTCCTGAGCCTTTAAATGGTCTCTCAGTCTAGTTCAGTAGGCTACACAATCATGGGGAAGACTGCTGACTTGACAGTTGTCCAGAAGACGATCATTGACACCCTGCACAAGAAGGGTAAGACACAAAAGGTCATTGCTAAAGAAGCATGCTGTTCACAGAGTGCTGTATCCAAGCACATTAATGGGAAGTTGAATGGAAGGAAACAATTTGGTAGAAAAAGGTGCACAAGCAACAGGGATAACGACATCTTTGAGAGGATTGTGAAACAAAGCCCATTCAAGGGAGATTCACAAGGAGTGGACTGCAGCTGGAGTCAGTGCTTCAAGAGCCTACACGCACAGACGTATCCAGAACATGGACTTCAACTGTCGCATTCCTGTGTCAAGCCACTCTTGAACCAGAGACAACGTCAGAGGCGTCTCACCTGGGCTAAGGACAAAAAGGACTGCACTGTTGCTCAGTGGTCCAAAGTTCTCTTTTCAGATAAAAGTCAATTTTGCATTTAATTTAGAAATCAAGGTCCCGGAGTCTGGAGGAAGAGAGGAGAGGAACAGAATCCAAGTTGCTTGATGTCCAGTGTAAAGTGTCCACAGTCAGTGATGGTTTGGGGTGCCATGTCATCTGCTGGTGTTAGTCCACTGTGTGGTCCAAGGTCAGCGCAGCCATCTACCAGAAAGTTCTAGAGCACGTTGTGCTTCTCTCTGCTGACCAGCTTTATGGAGATGCAGATTTCATTTTCCATCAGGACTTGGCACCTGCACACACTTCCAAAGGTACCAGTACCTGGTTTAAGGACCATGGTATCCCTGTGCTTGATTGGCCAGCAAACTCGCCTGACCTAAAACCCATAGAGATTCTATAGGGTATTGTGAAAAGGAAGATGCGGGACAACAGACCCAAACACACAGAAGAGCTGAAGGCCACTATCAGAGCAACCTGGTCTTCCATAACACCTCAGCAGTGCCACAGACTGATTGCCTTCATGCCACGCCGCATTACTGCAGCAATTCATGCAAAAGGAGCCCCAACCAAGTATTGAGTGCTGTACATGTTCATACTTTTCAGTAGTCCAACATTTCTGTGTTAAAAATCCTTTTTTCTATCGGTCGTCAGTAATATTCTAATTTTCTGAGATACTGAATTTTGGGTTTTCACAAGCTGTCAGTTATAATGATCAAATTTAAAAGAAATAATCACTTGAAATATATCAGTCTGTGTGAAATGAATCTATATAATATATGAGTTTCACTTTTTGAATAGAATTACTGAAATAAATCAACTTTTTGATGATATTCTAATATATTGAGATGCACCTGTATATAACATACCAGGAGCAACAACAAGCCCTTACAATGCCATCTAAGTCTTTCTTTTTAGCAAATTAAACGACCAAACGATGCCACAGTCCTACAATTTTCAAACCGTCAGAGACAACACCAAACAATCTCATTGGCCTCTGCCGGTAAAAATCGCTCCTAATCTGCACAAGTTTCAACATGTTCAAACTTTTATTGGTCGCGTCGCCCAAAACGGTGGTCTACGTCACAATGAATTGGCTCCCGTTGAAATGCATGTGGTTTAGAAATCTGTCGCTCATAACAGTGTCATGGGTTTGCACCGTAAATGAAGAAGGAGGAGGGAGGGGCGCGGCGGGGGCTTGGGTTGCGGATTTATCAGATGCCGGAAAGTAGAATATCGGCCTCATATGACGTCATACACAGGGGGTTCAGGAAGTGTAACGTACTTTCAGGCATTGGTAGGGGTACCGAAACCTAGTTTTTAGCCTTATACTCTAACCCTAACCCTAAAAAATCCTAAGAAAAAGTTGATTCTGACACTTAGAAACACTACGTCACTTCCGGTATTCTACATTCCGCAATTCGATAAATCCGCAACTGGGGGCTTGTGAGCGCCGCAGAGCATGTCGGGGCGAAATTCTCACAAGAACTCAAACAAATGCCCCGTCACACATTTGGGGGGAATTGATGACAGAGGGTTATTTTTATTCTTCAAAATTAGTGAATGAAGAAAAAATTGGGCTCCAGCAGAAGGGGCACTTTTCTCATCCAGGGCAAAAGGGCAGTTGCTTGAGCACCACTAGCAAGTGCCTGGTATGCACAAATGCCTGCTCACTTATCAGTGTGTATGCCTCTAAGATTAATTCATTTTTATAGCTCAGGTCATCCCAACTGTCAGATGTTTTATTAAAATATTTACTAGAAAAATAGCTATAAAACAACAATGCAATATATGTATGCAATGACAGTAACTTAAAATTTACCATTGCACATTTAAATAGTTATTTCTTTCATGTAGAGCAGGGGTTTTTAACCGGGGGTCCGTGGCCCCCTGGTGGTCCGCTGTGGCATTGCAGGGGGTCCGTGTCATGAGCCTATGTTGATCAGTTCACCATTCATTTTTTATATTTTTTTATACATTTGCTTTGATATTTCAGCACATTTCCAGAATACTCTTGAATATCGTGAAAAATATCTAAAATAAGAAAAATATGTCTAAAATAATATAAAGGAGATTCACGCTGACAGAATGTAGCCTTGCACCTATCCAGTCTATGGTAGCCTGTGCTTTGCTGATGTTAATGCATTGCGTTCCTAACGTCACGCCATACGCATATTATTCACAACGTACAGTTTCGCGCAACAAGCATCTGCAGTTAAGCATAGCCTACGAGTACTTTTGAAGTTTAGTCGAAAAAGTAATACTTTTGGTGAACGACCAAAGTTATCTACTGTCCTTAGCTAACATTTCGTTCTAACGTCAAGTTAGCTGGTCAGAAGCACAAATGGATTGGTTTTTAGTGAGGAGAGGGACAGGCTGCCACGACAGAGGGACAGGATGCCACGTAAGAGGGACTTACAGTGATGACAGACAGAGCAGGAGAGGACGCACTGTGTTTCGTGTGTTCAACATTACTGTCAACTGAAGCCATGAAGCCGTCAAAAACTATTGCGGCATATGGAGACGCATCACGTTTTCTTGAACGCCAAGCTTATTGAGGTCATGCAACAGATGTTGCGTGATTTTCATATGACTTAAGTTCTGGATAAGTTGCCAGACAGAATTTCCAGAGCTTGCTGCAAAAGCAATGAGGTGTCTTTTGCCTTTTCAAACTACTTACCTGTGTGAGAGCGTTTTTTTTTTGCTTACTTGAAGAGTAAGTTCAGTGCAAAGCTTGAACCAGAGAATGATATGCGCATGCAGGCAAATCAGTGGGCCGCGGATTACTTTCTAGTCCCTGGGAAAAAATCTGTTGAAAACCCCTGAGCATCAAAGACCAGCAAAGCAGTATCTCTCTGGGAAGTCTAATCATGTTGTTTATACTTACCCCAGTGGCGTGGTGCAGACGGTACGAGCGGCTCTCTACGAGAATGTGGTGGAGAGGCACAGCGTGCAGATGATGGAGGATGGGAGATCCGCAGTCCCAAGCGCTAGACAGGGGGCAGAGGGGAAACCCAAGCCCAGCAGGAGCCTCTCTCTGTGGGGTAGAGGAGACCTCCAGACCCTCTCCAGTGCAGCAGACGAGGATGATGGCAGCCTGGTCATGGTGGTCTACCAAACGACCCAAAGGAGGTCTGGGAGAATGGATTCACAGGGTAGGGTGATCCCGCTGCGTAGGAACCCTTCCCTGAATGCCGCACTAGGGATGACCCCTCAGCAGCCAGAGCCTCAACGGAGGGATGGCGACGGAGCAAGGGAAAAGACCAGAGAACATAAGAACGAAGGAAGGAGAGATCAAAGGGTCATGGATGAGGCGATGGAGGAAGAGAGACGCCTGTTTAAGGACTTTGAGAAGAAGAGGGAGGAACAGAGAGAGAGGGAGATGCAGAGAGAGATGGAGAGGAGGAGAGATGCAGAAAGGAAGAAGGAGAGACAAAGACAGCTGGAGAGACAGAAGGAAGCTGAGCGAGAGAGACAGAAGGAGATCGAAAGACAAAAGGAGCTTCATTGGCAAAAAGAATTGGAGCGGCAAAAAGAGCTAGAAAGAGAGCGACAGAGACAGATTGAGTATGAGAAGCGAAAGGCAGCAGAAAAAGAACTAGAGCGACAGCGAGAGGCAGAGCGGGAGCGACAGAAGGAGTATGAAAGGGAAAAAGAGAGAATGCTTGACCAGGAAAGGCTCAGGCGCCGAGAGTTTGAGCGCCAAAAAGAGTTGGAAAGGCGAAAGGAACTGGACAGACAGAGAGAGATTGAAAGGGAAAAACAGAGAGAGTTGGAAAGACAGAGAGAAATAGAGAGACTAAAACACCTAGAGTTGGAAAGACAGAAGGCATTGGAAAAGGAGAGGCAGAAACAAAAGGAACTAGAGAGGCAGCGGCAGTTGGAGATGGAACGACAGAGAGAGCTAGAAAAGCACAGAGAGTTAGAAAGACAGAAAGAAATGGAGCGACGACAGAAAGAAATAGAGCGACAGAAAGAGTTGGAGAGGCAAAGAGAGTTGGAGAGACAGAGAGAGTTAGGAAGACAACGAGAGTTGGAGAGGCAAAGAAAGCTTGAACTGGACAGACAGAGAGAGCTCGAAAGACAAAGGCAGAGAGAGGTTGAGAAACAGAAAGAGATTGAAAAGCAAAAAGCCATTGAGCGATGGAAAGAGGCTGAAAAACAGAAGGAGAGAGACAGAGAGAGACAGAGAGAGATGGACGAATTTGAAAGACTCAAGGAGCTGGAGAGACAGCGCCTGCTCGAGTTTGAGGTGCAGCGACACAAGGATCGACTTCAAGCCGAGCATGAGAAGCAACGCAAGAAAGACAAGGATGTTGAGTCTGAGAGGAAGAAACACGAGCTGGAGCGACAGAGGAAAGTGGCGGAGGGACAAAAGAGGCAAGATGAGGTTCTGGTGGATGATCCCTGGGTTCTGGCGGATTGTTCTAGAAGGTCTCATGGCGCCAAAACCAGCGTGGACCAAATGCTGCAGAGGCACCTTGAGAAATGTCGGAACAGGAATCATGTTGTAGAGAATAAGACGAGCGATGGTGGCCAGGTGACAGAGCTGCTGGAGAAGAAAGAAGAGATCGTGGCAGGAAACAGAGGAGGGCGGAGTATGGATGGAGACCGTCCTATTTGTCAGTATATGTAGTATATTATTTCACATGTCATGAAGTGCCCCACTTTTGACTTGCATAGATGTTTATTTAAGTTTAAAATAAAATGAAATACATTGATGAAATACAAGTATTTGGAAATTCATTACAGTGCTATAATATTGACTGTGCCTGTGCCTATATTTCCCTGTCTGTACAGTTGCAGAAGGCATACCTGATGATTCAAGGGGAGATTCTGGATGTAACACTGCTATATCAGGACTTGAATATGATCTCATAAAACCCTTTAAGCAGCTGAGCTTTGCCGCCTCTACTCGAGGCTTTGGACAACAGAAGCCTCTCTTGAGACCAGCACATAGAAAATCACAATGTGCTGAGGGGAAAGGTTAGTGGAAAGTTTTATTTTTTTCGTCCCCAAGTTAATTTCCCGTTGTCCTGTATCCACAAACATTTTTCCACTGACAAATACAAATCAGTATAACTCAGTTGTTCAAGTCAAGCCCTCATAAGATAATACATTACTCCTGATCACATAACATATGCAATTCATATGCAGTTGAAATATAAGGGGGACAGTACAGTATATACGTTTGATAATAATTATTCTTAATCCTTATAAATCTTTTATATGTTGTCATGTTCCCCCTTCTTTTAGTCTTTGAAAGAAAAGCTCCATTTGTGGATGAGTCGACAATAACTGTAAATGATGAAGATTGCATCGGATGTGGCTCCTATGGAACAGTTTACAGAGGATCATACCAGGGAACTCCTGCTGCTGTTAAGATGATAGAAATAGGAGACAATCCAGTGATTACAAATGAATTAATTATACCTTGGTAAGACTATATGTGTGTATATATTTGTAAGTACACATTTGTGTTTCATATTGAAGTGGGATTCGTACCTTTGTAATTAAAATTCATGCCATTGTGGTAGTAATCAGTTATCTGATACAGCAGGGGTCTTCAACAGGGGGTCCGCGGAGGTACTGCAGGGGGGTCGCGAAATCTTTGGTTGATTAGACATTTTTTTTTAATATTTCTAAAAAAATAAATAAATAAATAAATAAATTTCAACCACTTTGTTTTCCCACAAATTTAAATGTCTTCAGAATCAGAATTGTATTCATTCCCTTTAAATTTACATTAACATAAATCCAACATATTGTAGCGAACGCATAAATTGATCGAGAAGACGTTATCTTTCAGTCCAATCGACACATTCAGCTACCCACAGGAGCTCTCTCAAGCTGGGCACCGGTTCACTCACAGCAGCATCTTTCATGCAAATACGACAGCACAGGCACTAGCTAATCAGATCGCGTTTCTGCTCAAGTCTAAAGAGCGTGAAGATCAAAAATAAAAGATGGCGGACCAAACTCCATAGCTGGTCTTGTTTGTACCTATAAATTGTTAGTTTGACATTTATTTGCTCAGATTTAAAAAAATAAATAAAGAGAAATAGACATTGTACAAGGTCAAAAAACATTAATTGTAACTGAAAAATAAGTCTGAGAGGATTTGCGAGGTGTATGAGCCCCCTAGCTAATGTTAGCATGCTACTACCTACAATCTTAACAACTTGCTAGCGGTGTGATTGGGTTGTTGACCTGTCAATCTCACTATAACATCTATGTTGTCAACGCAACTCCATGCGCCAGACTCCTCCTCCGTCATCCGTTGGATCGTGTCAGTCAGGAGTTATTGAAAAGAAGATACATCTCACTTATGTGGGAGGATGTGTGCCATCTACAGATGCTTGAGGATTCACTGTCCCTTTTTTATGTATGATGAAACAAAAACATATATTTGTGAATTATTTTAATAAGTTGTTATTAATTGTTAGCTCAGACTTGTTTGCAAGATGTATGTTTATAAATGGCAGTGGCACGGCCACCCTGTACCTTTCATGTTCAAAAATGTTAGGTTAAATTCAATGTTAAAAATTTTAAATGTTAATGAATATATTAACCTTTGTATTATTTGAATAACTTAGTATTGAATACACAATAACAGGGTAGCTATGTTTATTTGGCACTAGGCCCGGTATATTATAAACTAAACTTTATGCAATTTATATAGTAGGGGGTCCCTGCTCATCTCGCCATCAGTTTGGGGGTCCCTGGCATGAAAAACGTTGAAGACCCCTGTGATACAGTTTATTCAAAATCAACCTGAAGCTATGGTTGCATAGCATTTTCTCTAACAGTCATTCTGGAGAGAATTTAAAACATCTGAACAACAAAATACAGTATTCTAATACATATAGTGATATGCTGCCTGAATGATCATTAGCCATCAGTTCTTGAATATCAAATATTATTGCATAAAAATAGAGTCTTATGTTCAATTCTTTCTTCAGGCGTTTGTCTCATCCCAACATCGTACGGATGATTGCTGTAGCCAGAAGTGAGACACACGTCCTCATTGCTAATGAGTATATCCATGGTGCCAACTTGCATGAGGCCCTTTACAAAGACACTCCCATCAAGGTAGTGCATGATTATTTTGGGTGTTTGGTAAAATACGTAGAAGAGACTAGAAAGTTAGAGAACCCCTGCATAAATACTATCGAAAGTGTAATCAGATCTTAATCTAAGACATTAAAACTGATAAAGAGAAGCAATTCGAATATTCATTCTTAATAGATGTAAAAAAGTGCTTCTTCATAATTTCTTTAGGACTAACTGATCCTGATCCTAACTGATGAAAAAGTATGTGAACCCTTTCTGCGAATAGCTGGTTTGAACACCTTAAAAGTGAGCTCTTGATCAATCCTTCACAACAGTTGGGATGATTTTTGCCCGTTCTTCCATATTGATGTTCTCAGTGATGTTAATGGGCTTTCTTTAAGGACCCCACTGCCATGTTCTATCACTGCATTTCTGTTGGAGTCTAGACTTTGTTTCAAACTGCAACATGTCCTCTGCCTGAACCATTCTTTGGTAGACTGACTTGTGTGTTTTGAGTTGTTGTCTTTCTAAAGGACTCACCCTCTGTTGAGTTCACTCCACATATGCAGGGTCGTGCACAGGAATTTTGAAGGGCCATTGCTCTGCCCTGGAAAAAAGGGGCAACACGTTAATATTTGTCACCGCCGAAGCCACGCCCCCGCCTCCTGGACTCATATTCTGCCTATATCACTATATAACTCTGAAATGTTCAGGGTTGATCAATAACCGCCGCCACCACGCCCCCGCCCCCTGGACACATATTCCGCGATTATTCTATCTAGGCCTACATGAAGTTCTGCAACCATAATACTTAAAAAATATACATATATATTCCCTTCAGAGGGGCAACTTCAGTCGAGAAGAGGGCAAACAGGCAGTTGACCAAGCAATCTTACTTAGCCTCCTCCTGTGCACGTCCCTGCACATAGGGATGCCCTAACTTTCTACGGGTAGTGGTCTGATTAATTGAGAATTGAGTTGACAGCATGTCACCACTGGAAGAAATATAATTTACGCATTGTACCAGGAAATTCGCCAGCAAGAGCGTTAGGGCATATACGTATATGTGATGTAAAGCTCAACAGGATCAGTCTTTCAGAAGGACAATGACTCAACTGTTGAGTGGGACTGTTTATTGGCTCATAGGAATGTTTGATTATAGTCACTGTTGTGCAAGAGGTTCACACCAGATACTGGAGAGAGGGTTCACATACTCTTTCACACTAAGTATATGCTTATTTGTTTATGAATATCCCAATGGCTTCTTATTATCAGTTTTGATTACTTAGGTAAAGAGCTGGTCACCTTTTAGGTGACATTGTTGCAGATTTTCAGAAATTTCTCACAGGTCACAGACTTTCTTGGACCACTGTAAATTGAAGTACAACATAGTAAAGAATTCCTAAAAATATTGCTCTTTAAAACTTTAAGTTGCAGGATGAGGATAAGCGGTTTGTAGCTTTAGATATTGCCATGGCTGTTGAGTACATACATGGAAAAGCAATCATCCACCAAGATCTGAAACCAGCAAATATTATGGTAAGTAATTGAAACTTTTAAGACTATATATTTTCTACTTCATATTCATAAAAACATTATCTTTATTCTCAACGCCATTGAGCTGTATAATTATGCCGTATCAGATATAAATGTTTTAGACCTGAGAAGCATTCTAATTCAAAGTGAACATTTACTTTACAAGATACTTTCCAATTATATTTGTACAAGATTGCAGCAGAAAACAAAAAGGCCTACTTGACTGATTGGGGTTTGGCGAACCTGAAGGAAACGGTGTCGATCACGAGAGGAGACCATCAATCAGGGCCTTTCTGTGGTCCACTGGGAGGAACGTTCTCCTACATGGCGCCAGAATGCCTAGTAGCGTGTGAGGACTGCAGTACCATGTCAGACATGTGGTCTCTTGGCATCACTCTTCTGGAGATGTTCACCAACTCTCAGGCCTGGTCTTACAGTAGCCTGCAAGAGCTGGGTAAGCTTCTTTATAATAAAAAACCTCCTCCTGCTCTGACTAGATTACATTCTGCCTTTGATGACATTGTGAAACCATTGATAGAATATGAACCCAAGTCTCGCATGACTGCCAAAGACCTTGTGATTCTGTTGAAGACGAATGTTGATCTCACCAAAAGATATGGGTTCAAATGGTAGGAAGACAGGAGTGTAAGCTCAAGAGATCGTTGCAGCCATGTTTAAATATACATTTGTCAAACTTAAGTCTCCAGCCTCCAGATGTAAATCAAGTGCAAGCTACACCGTGGAAAAGTCCACTCTTTGTGAGTGTCTTGGGCTCTGTAGATGGTAAATAATACAAATGTCTCCATTCAGTAAAATCAAACCAATCAGAGCATGGAGAACAATGAGGACAAATGCCACAACGTCAATCATGATTGGTAGCCATGGAAACACAGGGAAAGCACTTGGTTGTGTGTGTTTGACAGTTTTTGGCACAGCGGACCTCTAGGAAAAAAATATGATTCCACTTTTTGTATCAGCTGTTTGAGCACTGAAAGGGCTTTTCAGGTTGTCATATTGCTATTTTGTATAATCAGAGATCAAGTTCATTTTGTTGTAAATATTTTTTTTTTACATGATTTATTTTAGCCATATTTCCTATACAATCATGATGACCTTAATATATAAACAGTATCTAGTGGATAGTAGCACATAAGTATAAGTTTAGTAGTGTACTGTTGAGCAAATGTGGATAAAAGCTGCAGAATGGAATTCTGATGGTTTTTAGCAAATCGCAAGCTGAAAATAATGCCAAAGGACTTGCCTTTTACAGACAAATGTTTTGTTTGAAAACAAATGTACAAATATTTCAATGTTCCCATAATTTCCATGATGTGCAAAGTACAATGGCTCTTAATGACAAAGAAGCTATTTAAGTAAAACCATTTCTCCTGATGACATTACAGATTCACCATTAAATCTGACAAATAAATATGTATTCTTTGTGAGTTTGCTCTCTGCTTTATTCTATGTGAAATCATCTCTCTCTGAGCCTGTTTACTGTCCCTAATTAAATGACTCACAAAAACACAAGGCCCAAAAGTAAATATGGGTACCTAAAACATCAAGCAACATTATGCAGAAGTGCAATAAACAATTAAGCAATAAGGTTCGAGAGGCAGTACGGTATCGTCAATAACGTACTTGTTCGAGGGAGTTGTTAGGCCCGGCGCGCAGCGGAGGGCCGGCAAACCCTCGAACAAGTGGGGTCCTTAGGAGGTAATTCGTCCATGCTGCTAGTTCTATGTTTGTGCGAGGTAGCGTTGTGGGTGCTGTGGCTCATTTGAAGTTAGTTTGGGAGCCGACGTGGCCGTGACTCGTGGTCCGAAGGGACGTTTTTGATCAGCAGTGTCACACGGCACTAGTAGTGCACAGCTTCACAGTGTGCTAGCTGCTGTTCTTTTGAGAGTGTTTATTGGTATGTGTGTGAGTGCTACTCCGAGTGACTTGACTTTGATTTTCCCTCTAGCCTGGGGACTGTTGTATGTCGTGGTAAACGTGTTGTGAGTACCAGGTTAGAGGGGTTTCCTTCTTTTATGTTGTCCAGTGTTTTCCCCATAGTCAGGCCCTGTAGTTGTCAAGCCTTTACACACTGTAGGGAAGCCGGTCTCCGTAGTCTTTTCTTCACTGAATGAGTAGTGTTGCATTGCTGTGTAATCCTTAACTTAGCTGAGTGGTTCACCAAGACTTGAAGTTTGCAGTGTGTTGCCCTAAGGGTTGTGTGCACTTTATTCACGTGTGGTATCGAGACCGTAGCTTCCATTCCCTATTTAGCTTGACCTTTTACGAAGTTATTGACCAGCCTGTACAACCTCCTTCAATATATTAAAGAAAGAACATACTTTTGTACTTTCCTAAAAGTACCTGTGTCTGTACACTTATTGGGGCAGAGTTCCCCTTGCTCTGACACTTATCATATCAGTTAGCTCAAGGGGTGGCGTAGTCAGCTGTACTAGGGGGCGCTACACTTACAATACTCTGCAACATTCGTGTAGCATAGAAACAACTAACCGAGTCAATTTAGACATATAAAAAGTCGTGTAGATAGCTTAATTCACATGAAACATTCCCCACTACATTAGCCACAACACGGCGCCATCTTTGTAAGATATTTTCTTTTGAGTGCGCACTGATTTGGAATGCTCAGGTAGATGAAAACAGGTCGTACAGTTACTATACCGTTGAATATAGCACACCCCGGAACTCACTCTCAGAATGGTGGATTCCATCTACCCGTGTTATAATTCCATCTACCCGTGTTATAATAATATATAAACAAGCACAATTAAACAATAATAACATCAACAAAATATGATTGAGTATTTATAGCTGATTTAATACTATCATGTGTTACTGGTTTCACATTGCAGAACAATTTCTATATTTCAATCTCTAAGGAAATAAACTGAGACACATCAGAACACAATGTGCAGGAAGCAGTAGACCTACTTATCTTCATGCATTTCCCCAACAAACCAAGATCTACGTATATCGCCAAGACAACAGTAAGCATGCTAGCCAGCTTCAATCAGTGCCAACTGTTGTGTGCAGCTTGCAAGGCTTTTGCATGCCCTTTAGGGAGTTGGCTCTCTAGTATTAGATCACTCTTTACTACTGCATTGAAAAACAAACACCTGATCCCTTTTGTTCTGTGTTTTCCATCATTATTCACATTGTGGGTTTATTTTTGTTTCCAATTAAATAACAGGAATACTGCTTTTATAGAAACACCCCTTTAACAAACAGACACAATAATGGGTTCAGCTAGCTTAGAAAGAGCTTAGAAAAGTAGCTGAATAGCAAGGCATGGCCTGAGGACCGGATGAAGAAAAAGCAATGGAAAATAATTGGAATGTTGATGAAGGCTGGACGACTGAGATCTTCAGATAAAAGGATTGAACACTGATCACATTTCTTAGCATGTTTTAATATAGCTCAATGTTCCAAACCAGCAATAATACAAATATAGCATTTCATGATTACACTTTGACTTTATTGCAGATACATACAATATACAGTCTTTCTGACAGTGAGCCCAGGGATGACACCGTCACATGACATGTTTTAGTCCTTGACAATTACAAACCAGTCCTGTGATCCTATGGCAAATACTTCAAATGATTGTCTCAATTGATTTACAAATTACAACAAGAATATAACAAAATGTTTACAAACAACCAGTTAACAGAAACAACAATAACAACAACAACACATAATTACAGTGACAGATAAACAATGGTGTGACTGGACCATCCATAGATATCTAAGATAAAGGCTAGATATCCTGCCTGCGTTTCTGGCCGACGGAGTCGAATGTCCGCACATTTCGGCCATTTTGAGGACGTAATAGCTTGCTCACCATAGACATAAGAATAGATTCTTATTCTTTTTCTGTCTATGTCGCTCCCCCTTAACATTGTGTTGGTAGTGGTACTTTTTAAATAACCAGAACTTGCTCAATTTTCAACCGATTTTCGTATGGCACTGCATGTTATGAAGAATTATAAACATGGGTTTTCATATGAAAATAACATTGAACCAAACAGATAGGTGCCATAAATACACATGCACAAGCTATTTATGTAAAATCAATAGGCTTCTACAACTCAGCATACCGAATGGCAACAGGAGATAAATGTATACTAATATTATCACCTTTATAAAAGCAATATTACTGATATAATAAAATAAAGGTGATCCCACAGGGTTTCGTTTCAAGAGAACGTTCAATGGAGCAGGCTGCACAAAAGTCTGGCATCTTCATTGCCAATAAAGTCAGCAATTTCCTGTTGAAATCATAATGTAAGATGATTAACAAACCAACCCGATTGGAAATCATGTGCAACTTCAGTTTTATTATGTGCAACTTAAGTTATATTGAAAAGAAAGAACAATTATGCCTCGCTAATTGATGTAAAATGACTGATACACAAAAGCTGTGATACACAATTTAGCTGCACATTTCAACATGTTCAAGCATCCAGAATTACTACAAAGGTAATGACGTTTGTAAGTCAAGTCATTTGTAAATCCGTCAAGATTTCCGCGAAATAAGAGTGTAAACGATTGTGAAGATCACTGACAATTCCTAACGTACCACTGATCCCTCCCGGAAGCTATACTGTCGAAAAATGGCCTCCTGTGCGGTCGTTCAAGACACCGCCGTAATACATCTAGCCTTTATAAGATATCTATGGAGGCAGCACTCGAGAGGCACCTGGCAGGAGGGGTGATTTTGGGGAGCGAGAGAGATGAGATGGAGAGGGAGCAACAGCACCCTCTGGTGTGCTGTCAGAGTCACTTCTCTTCTTCAGCTGGGCTAACTGCCTTGCCTTGTCTTTTAGTTATTGTGACGACCTCGCCTCTTTTGGTTACAGGGCTGTGTATTTCTGTTGCACAACATTCCACTTACTGACCGCACATGCATGCATACAGGCCAACCCTACTGATTCACTGACTGCCACACCTCACCGAAGTGTTGCCTGTTAGTGTCCTGGTTAGTGGCTAATAAACTAATAGTTAACTCTGTGTGAACTTCTGTTATTTGCCATGGTCTGTGAGCCGGACAAGTCCTAAACCTTCTCATAGGATGATGCATGACTGACCAAACAGACTGCAACAAGATGAGGGAGAGCCTCCTGCAGCAGTAGGTGGGTCTGCTGAATGAAACTAGTCAGCCAGCTGAATCGATTTATAATGATCTTCTATTGCTTTATGTATAGCTGCGCTTTATGTATCTCATATGCAGCTATGGTAAACGTAGTTATTCATTTTCATCCGAGGTGAGGATGTCCAAAGCGAGGACATTGTTGACATCGAGGTGAGTCATGGGTAAAATGCCAAGCTTGAGCAAGACAGGTACATATTTCTTCCCTAAGTCTTCCCTCCATGGTGGTAATGATGCACTTTTAAAGAACAACCAGATGGTGGTGATGTTATACCACTGAGGCCACTGTATGCGCTGTCATACTTAGTTCTCCCTAATCACTTTTCTTAGAGTTAGTCATTTGTAGAAATGTTTAAATCCTTTAATTTTGTGCTGGCATAAAAAGTGTCTCAAACGTTTTCTGCACTGCCCAAATTTACTGATGGAAGAACTAAAAATTCTTTATTTTTGTCTGGAATAGAAAAAAATTATCAATTTCAATTTCAATGTCAATGATCAACTGGCCCGTTCTCCAGTGACGGTATACATGCTCTAAGCGTTTTCTTCCCCATCATAAAACCTCATTGGAAAAGACAATGAGTATACATGTGAATTTTGCTTAATTTTTTTTAAAGCAACACTAATATGTCCTTAAATAGATGATATTGCATCATCAATGCATGTTAAAAATAGGAAAAAAATATCTTGAAGCTGTTATTTTAATGTTACTTTTAATTGCTACATAATGTTGCTTTAAAACAAAGACATAGGCAACCAAGAAGTTTTCAGATTTACTTTCACCTACTCAGCAGCTTCAGAAGGCAGGTCGTCATAACTAGAATGTCGACACTCCATAGTAAATTATTAAACGTTTATTAAATGTTCAAAGGTTATCTTGATTCCTCAGGTCAGTTTGGGATGTAAGCCTATCGTGAATCTCGTAGGCTGTTCCTTCATTGGTCTTTCAAAGCTTGTTTTTTAAAGGTATGTGACTGTGAAGGAAATTCTGTGACAACTATTTTTATGTGTTAATATTTTTAATGAAAGTTGGTAGCAACTGAAATTGTAGTGTGCACATTTTTAGGTTCAAAACAACTTCAGAAGGCAGGTCGTCATAACTAAAATGGCGAAACTCGGTAAGTTATTAAATGTTTTTTTGAGGTAGATTGTTTTCTATTTGATTTCTGTTGGACACGTAGGCTATTGATTGCATTGTTTCCTCCTAATATGTATCCTCAGGTTAGTTTTGGATGTAAGCCTATTGTGAATCTCCAACAAGTATGCTTATTCCAACTTTAGTCTTTTAAAGCTTTTTTTTAAGTGACTGTTAAGGAAATTCTGCGATAAGTTTTTATGTATTAATGTTTTTTAATTAAAGTGGTTAGCAACTGTAAGCGTAGGCCTCAACATTCAATCAAATGGATGCAATACAACATTTGCCCATTGCTCGCTAAGATAATATACATTTATCCTAATTACCAGAGACTCAGTCAAGTGAATATGGAATGTCAAATTCAGGTTTAATCGTTACGCTGATGCACATCAGAGGAGAGAGACAAGACCAGGTTTCACTAAAGTTCCACCTCGGCTGATTTCACTGACTGACTGTTAAAAGATCCTCTGTATTAGGAGAGTGTGGGAGGGGGTGGTTATCAGAATGCTAATTCTTATCTAGGAGTCAGAATGGCTAGGATAATATCATCACTCCCACAGTGATCAAGGCCTACAGGAAATGAGACCATCTGGGTACTTACAGAATACACAGGAAGCTTTACAATTAACATTATTAGTGCAGTGCCTGTAGGAATCATGCATTCTGTAGTGTTAGCAGACGTAGGTGTAGCTGTTGGTTAGTGTAATAGCAAGACATATTTGCACTCCACATAGGTACAGGTTACACTGAAGTATTATTGTGATGCATGTTTCATTTTCATTAAGACATGTTTTAATGTTAGCCTTTTTGGAGATATACCAACAAATAAAGTTTGAGATTATGTATTGAATGCAGTTGAATATAGATGTCAACGTTGCTGTCTAAACTATATACTAAATGTCATATGTCACTATGCTTTAAGAATGTGTACAACTTGTACTGTACTTGTACAACTTGTACTGTACTATCAGCTTTTAGCATTGTGTATCGTGGTTTTTGAGAACTGTTTAGACGCATTTTAAAAGTTTCACCGTTTTACTAATCGTCGTTTATTTTCCCTTGCTGTCTCGTAGATAGATTAAGCATACAGTATGTCCATTGACGGGGTGCGGTTGGACTTTGATCAACGATGTCATATTATTTTCGAAGTCTGTATTGAATTATCAGAATAATACGGGGCACTTTTTAAATATCATTATTTTGAGATCCGGGGCTAGAATCTCTGAGAACACTTTAATGTAAGACCCTTGGTAACCAATAACAGTTTACCATTCATTACACTCTGAAAGGTATGATGGTCCCATATGGTTTCCATTCAGACCATGTTTGATCTATAGGAAACTCACCATGTTTCACTGCCGTGTGTAGTCTGTGTTTTCTTGTTCCAGTATGTGTAAATAATAAGCCACTTAATTGTCTTGTTGCAAAAACTGACAATCGAGTTTGACCATCCGAATTTATAGGTTCTGAGCATGACGTAGCTTGTTTGATTGTGACATCATTTCGGTGCACAGTGGGACTTGCTACGGGAAACGATAACTCATTAGTGCCTACGGGAAACGGTAAAATACAAATATCTCGCGAACTATGAATTCAAAAATCTTCAAAATCAAGGATGCACAGATTCATGACATGCGTAAGCTACATGCGAAATATCATAACTAACGTAACTACCGTCAGGGAGATACGCCCTAGACGGACACACACACAGAGATTCCTGGATTTATAGATACAGTGCCACTTGAAAGTATGTGAACCCCTTGAGCACTTAAGCGTTTTCTGTTGTTTTACCATGATTTTTCATTTTTTTATCACCAATTTTCCATAGATGAAATGTCAGGTTTATGTTTATCATTTGCATGTACTTGTTTAGAGGAAATTATTTGAGTAGCCGAAAAACTACATGAAACATGGAATTAGTCCATTTCAAAAGTAAGTGAACCCCCAGCTGAATTGATAAAGTCAAGCAGGTAACAGATTCAGTGAAACTTATTTGGGTGATTAATTAGTCAATTGAGCAAACCGATCATCTGAGACATCCTTAGGGAAAGGTTTGGGCAACACAGATTAAAAGAGAGAGGAAACCAACCAAACTACTGTAGTGCCAAGGTGTACCCACACAGATCAACAATGCAGAGAGGAAACGAGATATCCGAGAACATCAGGAAGAAGGTACTGACAGCCCATCAGTCTTGGGAAAGCTATAAGACCATCTCCAAAAGATTCCAGCTCCATCCATCCATCCAAGACAAATAATTTAGAAATGGAGGGCATTCAACATGACCGCATCTCTGCCTAGAAGTGGACGCCCATCAAGACCATCACCAAGAAGCACCAGAAGAAGAATAAATCAGGTAAAAGTCAACCCACACATCACCTCTAAAGAGTTTCGGACCTCTCTGGCAGCATCTGGGGTAAATGTACATGGGTCTACAATCAGACGAAAATTGTTGGTTTTGATTGTGACAAAATAATTCTATCTCGGACTCATCTGTTTAAAGAAGGGACTTCCAGAAGGCCTTTGGTTTATCCAAGTGCTCTTGGGCAAAGTTGAAACGGGCAGTTTTGTTCTTTCTTAAGAGCAGAGGCTTCCTTCTAGCAACCCGAGCATGAATGTTATGTCTATTCAATTTTCGTCTGATTGTAGACCCATGTACATTTACCCCAGATGCTGCCAGAGAGGTCCGAAACTCTTTAGAGTTTATGTGTGGGTTGACTTTTACCTGATTTATTCTTCTTCTGGTGCTTCTTGGTGATGGTCTTGATGGGCGTCCACTTCTAGGCAGAGATGCGGTCATGTTGAATGCCCTCCATTTCTAAATTATTTGTCTTGGATGGATGGATGGAGCTGGAATCTTTTGGAGATGGTCTTATAGCTTTCCCAAGACTGATGGGCTGTCAGAACCTTCTTCCTGATGTTCTCGGATATCTCGTTTCCTTTCGGCATTGTTGATCTGTGTGGGTACACCTTGGCACTACAGTAGTTTGGTTGGTTTCCTCTCTCTTTTAATCTGTGTTGCCCAAACCTTACCCTAAGGATGTCTCAGATGATCGGTTTGCTTAATTGACTAATTAAGCACCCAAATAAGTTTCACTGAATCTGTTACCTGCTTGACTTTACCAATTCAGCTGGGGGTTCACTTACTTTTGAAATGGACTAATTCCATGTTTCATGTAGTCTTTTGGCTACTCAAACAATTCCCTCTAAAAAAAGTACACGCAAATGATAAACATAAACCTGACATTCCTTCTATGGAAAATTGGTGATGAAAAAAATGAAAAATCATGGTAAAACAACAGAAAACTCCTAAGTGGTCAAGGGGTTCACATACTTTAAAGTGGCACTGTAGATATAACTATTGACTGTGGAATATATTGAATTATCTAACTCCTAATTTCAAACACTATCAGTCCCCTTTTTTAAGACTTGTCTTAAACATAAAAATTCAGGAGTACACAGTTGCTTAAATGTGCCAGTCTTTCTCTCTCTCTCTCTTGAAAAGGTGACAGGTTCTCACGAGATAAGGTGAAACCTTTTTTTTCATCAGGGTCCTACACCTTTTTGCCAATTTTGGGAAGGACACCTGATGTTAAGGGGAAATTCCTTACCGACGCTATTTCAAAATAGCCGACCTGTTTCAGCCGTGAGAACCAAAACAAATGTAAGCAGAAAATATCCATATATGCACATGGTACCCATTCGGAAAACATGAATTTACAAAACAAACATAACTACTCATGATGACTTAAGAGAAACTTAAACAACAACAACAACAACAACAACAACAAATGAAATAGCCCAGTTACACAATTGTCTTGTCCAGTTTTGCAGAAACGTATTCGAGCCTCGCTTGTTGCGCATGGGTAGGCTTAGGTTGACTCATTGTGTGATGACAGATCATAGGAGCGCAATAACAGCAACAATACATGAGGGCAAAAATGACCATTAGCATGATGGCAATCGCACCTAGAGAAAGTCATTTTTAACGCTACATTTTTAGACATGACCAGAGCAAGGTTCTCACTATCCTGAGGGTTGATGGACGGCAATATGGGTTATTGGGAGGCAAGTTACGACACGACAGATAACATTATAACATAGATCAACAACATTCTGACAAAAAACATATTTTTTTCTCTCTCTGGATACCAAGTGTAACATGAATATGTAACAGAAAATGTGGAAAATGTATCTGGCAGTCTTTTCAGGGTTGTTGGTGATACCGCGGTTCTCTGTCCTTCCCACAATGGTTTGAGTCTAGTGTGATTGTCCCTGTGTGTGTGTGTGTGTGTGTGGGTGGGTTTGTGTGTGTGTGTGTGTGTGTTTTCTTATGCTAATAGGTCAGGGTTGCTAACAACTTCCTAAACCTTTTTTGAAATATTTCATTTTTTGGGGGTTATTCTGCCCGTCACAAGATTTGAGAATCCTCTTCATTGAAGTGTTAGTATCCAGACTCGAGAAATCCTCTTCATTGACGTGTTAATATCCAGACTATCATGATGGTGGTTTAATTTGCGCTGTCTGTGTTTCTGCAGTCTGCTGTCGTGTTGCTCCTCCCCTTTTCGACACTGTGGCGATTTCTATCAGGTTTGTCCGTCCAGGTGTGTGGTCCGTGGAAGAGAGTCCAGGTGATACGTCAGCTGTTTTGAAACTGAAAGGGATCTTAACAAAACAATTGATCTTATCCAAAAGGTTTAACTTGGGATAGATGAGCCGAATGGTGTCGCCCAAGGACAGGAAGCCAAATGTTCCGGTTTGCATAATCTTCATAAAAGATCCTGTGAAAGGAATTGAAAGCAATTCAAATAGTTTACCCTGAAAAGAAGTAACATGTTCTATTGGTCAGTAAGGTTAGACTTTGCCAAATTTCTGAGAAGATTTAACATTTCAGAGATTGTGTCAGAGTCCATGTCCCTCTGTTGAGAGGGCACAGGTTTGTCTGTGTGCCTCTGTCTATTTCTACAAGTTCTAGACCAATGGCCTGACTTCCCACATTTGTGACAATTTAAATTTGTGGTTGTATTCTGTGTTCTTCCTTGATAACTATTGTGAGAGGCGACGTCCTGCACTGCAGCTTTCCTGATTTTGTTGTCATTAACTTGTGCTATACTAGCTTCAGCTCTCTGTCCCCATGTCAAAAACTCTCCCCAGTCTCTGATTACCGGCAGACCTAAAGCCCACATCTGTTGGTATCTTTCATTTATGTTTCTAGAAGCTGTATCAATTATAAAGCTTGACCCAAGAGTTGGAGTGTCTGTACGACAGGCAGCCAGGGTCCTGTGTTTCTCTGTGAAACAAACGGAGCAGTGGCGTGAGGCGGGGGAGGCACATTAGTATCCGTAACAGCTGCAATCTGGAAGGACTTTTCCTCTACTTGTAAGACAGCTTTGCCCACAGTGACCACTAGTTCAGTTATGAGCTTGGCATAATCAGCAATACCTTTAGGATCCTTAACATCAGTAGGTGGGGCTCTTCCCAGTAAATTCTCAGCAATTTCAGGAAGCTTGTCAGTATTCTGTTTCATACTTTCTCGAAATCTAGGAAGGGCCGCTGGCTGTCCGTCTGATTCAACCAAAAAACCTTGTGACCTTTGTGTCCATCTACTCATTAGGAAGCGAGAATATCGCTTTCTCTTCTTTTCAGACTTAAGGTCTAAAACCCATTCACTAGCTTTTCTGATTCCCCAGATTAGCTGAAAACCATCTTTTATCATCTCAATTTTAATTTTATCATGTTTGATATAATTTCCCACACTTGCCATTGCAATCTGGACACTTAAAGGAACCCTATGGCTTGAATGTTGACTTTCCATCTTCAAGGACTGAATCTCCACAATCTAATGTAAATAATTTACTAATGTTTTCGAAAAATATCTAAATTTAAAAATGTTAATAATCCTGAAGATCCTGTCTTAAAACACCTGTTTGAAACACAAACATTTATATTCTCTTGGGATTAAATATAGCAGCCAAGATTCTGTCTGAAACTTCTGGGTCAAACTTACTAAAATCAAGGCTTCTGGCGAGATTCTGTCTGAAACTTCTGGGTCAAACGTACTAAAATCTATGGCACATACAGTATCTTCCCAAGAGAAGGTAAATGTACTTACCAAAGTGCTGTGTCACAAGAGGATTCTTTACAGCAAACTTGAATCTCAGCAAAAATCCAAGAAGAAATATCTTGGTGAAACCTCCAATTAAAAGGATATAAATGTATCCTAATTACCAGAGACTCAGTCAAGTGAATATGGAATGTCAAATTCAGGTTTAATCGTTACGGTGATGCACATCAGAGGAGAGAGACAAGACCAGGTTTCACTAAAGTTCCACCTCGGCTGAATTCACTGACTGACTGTTAAAAGATCCTCTGTATTAGTAACTTCATGAAGAAAACGTACTTTTATAGGTAAGCACAAAATGCCTCACATACATGTCGAAAGCAACGATAAATGAAACACTCAAACCTTACTAGGCACTCAATATTGTAACGTGCTGGCAAAATCGCCCATAATGCAGTGCGCCGGGCGCTAACTTTTCTATGTGTGATGCACTAGCGCTCAACTATAATCTTAGCCTGAAAATTAGTTGCTAAATCGCTAAGCGAGCTACGACGAATAGGGCCCAGTTGAGGGGAATGTTCAGCTGTCAGACCTACAAATGTAAATACCACTGTCAAGTTCCTAGGTTTTTGCTCAACTATGGCCCAACTTGAAATGGCCTGGTACATGAACCCCAAAGGACGCATGTGACAACTCTTTCCAACCCAGCTTAATTAAAATGTGTCCTTGTTCCTTGATATCTGTTTCCAGGTGCTCGACATATCTCACACATGAGGATTGTACTACTGGGAAGCAGAAAGGAGGGGAAGAGTTCATCAGGAAACACCATCCTGGGAAGAGAGGAGTTTGATACCTCGGAAAGAACAGCTGAGTGTGTGAAGAGAGAGGGAAAATCAGCAGGGACACACATCACTGTAGTGGAGGCACCTGGATGGTTTTCCAATTATTCTGTAAATAACACTCCTGAATGTGTTAAACAAGAGATTGTCCTCAGTGTGTCTCTGTGTCCTCCAGGACCCCATGCTGTACTGCTGGTCATTAATGCGACTCAGTCATTCAAAGAGACATACAGAAGAGCAGCGCAGGAACACCTGGAGCTTCTGGGTGAGAGTGTCTGGAGTCACACTATAGTGCTGTTCACCTGTGGGGACAGGCTGGGAAACACAACCATTGAGCAGCACATCGAGAGAGAAGGAAAAGCTCTGCAGTGGGTTGTACAGAAATGTGGGAACAGGTATCATGTTGTAGGAAATAACAGGAGCGATGGTGGCCTGGTGACAGAGCTGCTGCAGAAGATAGAACAGATGGTGGCAGGTAAGGACCATCACTTTTACTGTGATGCAAAGATTATTGAAGAACTGACGATGAGGAAGAAGGAAGATGAGAGAAGAGCAGAGGAGAGGAAGATGAAGGTGCAGATGCACAGAGAGGCTCTCAGATCATCAGGTGAGAGAAATGTTCAGCTGACGGACCAAGAAATTGCCTTACCTCTACACTCATTTACTTCATTAATGTATTAATTCTCTCTTTCTCTCCCTCTATCTATCTATCTGTCTATCTCTCTTTAAACACAAACACATACATACAAGCAGGGTGCGATTTGTCCAAAAACCAGAGGGGGGGATGTTTTTTTTTTTTTTTTTAAACTGAAACTTTGAAACTGAAACGCAACTGTTTTGGACAGAACTCGCTAATTCAGTGAACAAATATTTTCATATTCATTGTACAGTAGCCTATACACGGAAATTAGCAAAGCCAGCGAATTCTGAGACTGCCGACAGTTCGGGTAAGGTAAACGTTAGTGCCAGCGATGTAAGCAAGTGTAAGAAAACGCTGTCACAACCTGTCTGTTTTTTCATTGTTTTTAATAATTGAGGGTTATCCCCCCCATGAATGAAATTCATCCAGCTGAGGTGGGGATGTAAAAACCAGAGGGGGGGTAAATCCCCCCCATCCCCCCCGGCAAATCGCACCCTGCATACAAGCACACACACACATATTCATACACATCCATGTTTGTAATATTCTTGTATACACCTAAAGCAACTGCCACCAGACCTTCCTCATTGACCCGCAACACAAAGCAAATAACCCTAAAACACATCCGCATGCATGGAAACACACAAGATCATAATCAATTTGACAATGTCGATGATTTTTTTGTTACAGTAAAACCATAGGTAGGTACATAAATATGATGCTATGATGCATGATGCTCAGTGTATATAGCAGTGACATGATTTCTGTTTCCAGGTGGCGCTCCACATATGTCAGACATGAGGATCTCACTGGTGGGAGCCAGATTGGAGGGGAAGAGTTCATCAGGAAACACCATCCTGGGAAGAGAGGAGTTTGATACCTTAGGACAAACAGCTGAGTGTGTGAAGAGAGAGGGAGAAACAGCAGGGAGACACATCACTTTAGTGGAGGCACCCGGATGGTATCACACTCATTCTGTAGTGAACACTCCTGAAGGCGTTGAACAACAGATTGTCCTCAGTGTGTCTCTGTGTCCTCCAGGACCCCATGCTGTACTGTTGGTCATCGAAGCGACTCAGTCATTCACAGAGACACACAGAAGAGCAGCGCAGAAACACCTGGAGCTTCTGGGTGAGAGAGTCTGGAGTCACACTATAGTGTTGTTCACCTGGGGGGACTGGCTGGGCAAGACAACCATTGAGCAACACATGGAGAGAGAAGGAAAAGCTCTGCAGTGGGTTGTAGAGAAATGTGGGAACAGGTATCATGTTGTAGCGAATTACAAGAGTGATGCTGGTCAGGTGACAGAGCTGCTGGAGAAGATAGAGGAGATGGTGGCAGGAAACAGTGGAGGGTGGAGTATGGATTTCCCTCCTGAATGTCAGTATATATTTTTTCACGTCATGACAATTTTCAAATTGTGATTTGCATAGATGTACATTTAAGTTTAACATAATGACATTTGTTGATGAAATACAGATATTATATGGAAATTAATAATAGTGCCATACAATTGATAGACTGTGCCTGACTTTAATTAATTCCATATTTTTCCTGTCTGAACAGTTAGAGAAGGCCTAACTGATGACTACTCAAGGGGAGATACTGGCTATGACTCTGCTATATCAGGACTTGAATCTGAGCTTATAAAGCCCTTTAAGCAGCTGAGCACTGCTGCCTTTACTCAACGCTTTGGACAACAGAAGCCTCCCTTGAGACCAGAACATAGAAAAGCACCATGTGCTGAGCGGAAAGGTTAGTGTAAAGTTTTCGTATTTTGAAGTATTTTTGAAGTATCCTCAATAATTTTTCCTTTAACAAATACAAATCAGTAAAACTCAGTTGCTTAAATCAAGCCCTCATACAATTATACATTTCTCATGAGCACATCAAATATGTAATCCATATGCAGTTGTAAGTACAGTACATGTGTTTGATGTATTATCCTTTGTTATCATGTACCCCCTTCTTTAAGTGTCCGGAAGAAAAGCTCCATTTGTGGATGAGTCGACAATAACTGTAAATTATGATGATTGCATCGGACGTGGCTCCTATGGAACAATTTACAGAGGATCATACCAGGGAACTCCTGCTGCTGTAAAGATGATAGCAATAGGAGACAATCCAGTGATTACAAATGAATTCATTATACCTTGGTAAGACTATATATGTGTTTACATTTGTACTTTCGCCTTTGTGTTTTACATGGAAGTCGGACTTGTACCCTATGTAATTATAATTGATGCCCTTGTGGATGTAATCAGTAATCTAATACAGTTAATACAAAATTAACCTGAAGCTATGGTTGTTACGCATTTCATCTAACAGTCATTCTGGAGACTATTTAAGACATCTAAACAACAAAACATTATATTACATACAGTAAAGATATGCTGCATGAATGATCATTAACCATCAGTTATTGTATCTAAAGTGTAATAAACATGAATATAGAGCCTTAGTTTAATTTCTTTCTTCAGGCGCCTGTCTCACCCCAACATAGTACGGATGATTGCTGTAGCCAGAAGTGAGACACACATCCTCATTGCTAATCAGTATATCCATGGAGCCAACTTGCAGGAGGTTCTTTACAAAGACACTCCCATCAAGGTAGTGCATCATAATATTGGGTGTTTGGTGAAATATGTAGAGTGGTGCTAGAAAGTTAGAGAACCTCTTGGAGATTCCTGTTAATCTGATAAATATGATGATCAGATCTTAATCCAAGAAATGAAAACTCAAAAAGAGAAGCAATTAGAATATTTAGTCACAATAGATGAAAAAATGCTACTTTATTATTTAGTTAGGACTAACTGATTAATTGACCATAGGGTGAAAAAGTATGCGAACCCTTTCTTCTAACAACTGGTGTGAACACCTTTAACAATCAGTGAGCTCTTGATCAATCCTGCACAACAGTTGGGATGATTTTGGCCTGTTCTTCCATACTGATGTACTCAGTGATGTTAATGGGCTTTCTTGCAGGACCCCACTGTTTCATGTTCTATCACTGCATTACTGTTGGAGTCTAGACTTTGACCTGGTCATTTCAAACTGTTCTCTGCCTCAATCAGTTATTGGTAGACAGACTTGTGTGTTTAGAGTTGTTGTCATTCTTAATCTCACCCTCTGTCGAGTTCACTCCACATATGGATGTCCTAACTTTCTACTGGTAGTGGACTGATTCATTGAGAATTGAGTTGACGGCATGGCACCACTGAAAGAACTATAATGTTTGCATTGGGCCAGAAAATTCTCCAGCGAGACCGTTACGGCATCTATATGTGTCTTTAAGAAGGACAATGACTCTCAACTGTTGTGTGGGACTGTTGAATGGCTCTTGGAAATGATTGATTACAGTCAATCAGTGCGGGCACATGATGGCATCACTCCGATCCTATCCGATTCTCTCCATGGGGTCTCCATGGGGGGTTAACTGCTCTATCTCAAAGCACATGGAAGTGACAAAACTAGATCAGTTCAAATCAAATGCGGAATGTTTACATCTGCTACCGTTGATTATACAGTAAATACGTTGTGAAATGAAACAAAACCGTTGATTATACAGTAAATACGTTGTGAAATGAAACTAAAATACACCACAGTTAAAGTTGTATTAGTATTGATTGATTCACATCGATATGAATGGATTACATGACTAACAACGGGTGGAAAAGTAATAAGAAAATATTTGTTCACTGAATTAGCGCGTTCTGTCCCAAACAGTTGCGTTCCAGTTTCTAAGTTTCACTTTCGCTTTCAGTATTTCAACGTGAATGAGAGGGAGCACAAGAACTGAGCGTCTAGCAGCGTTTATCATATCATATACATTATATATGATGCATGTATATGTCTGTGGGCACGATCTCAAGCACGTGCAAAAGTTGTTGTTGTCCAATTTGAATCAGATATGAGAGACACATGCGCGCCCAGTCCAATTACCAGCGGAATCGAATCGTGTGTCTGGGGGTTTACATCGGAGTCCAGTCGGACTCAAGTTGGACACAATGAATCTAGTTCTGGGGAGTCACATGTGTCCAATATCCAATTTAAATCGGACTGAAATCGGAAATTGGACGCATGTGTCCACACTGAATGTTGTGCGAGGGGTTCACACCAGATACTGGAGGGAGGGTTCACATACTTTTTCAGTATGTACTGTATACATAGACGGAGATCCCATAAAGTTGTCCCCCCCCCCCCAACAAATTTTGAAAAATATAAACTCCTCCAAAAAAGTTCGGAAACGTTATTTCGGTCGATTAATCCTCCCTTTTAATAATACTAATCGGTATTGTGTTTTATATCGTTGGAAAGCCTGATTAGTCACATTTACAACGAGGTACAACTTGTAAGGATCGTGCATTCGTGGAATGAGCAACACAGCTCTACCCGGGTGGGTAGCGGCCCAATTTTTTTTGCCAAAATCTCCTGCAAAATTCTTCTGTTGGTATTCACTCTCGTTTTGAGCTTCAAGTGCTGGCAGGTGTATGCCAGTCACAGGTGTGTCTGATTGGCACCTAATTGACAGCACTTGTGCATGGGTCCTGCAACTTTGTTGAGGTTGTGAGTGCTCAAAGCATAAACATGCCACATTTGTCCCTTCCGGATAAGGCCCGTGCAATAGGGCAACTGGAAGCTGGTGTTCCGGTACGCAGAGTGGCAACATTATTTAGTGTCAGCCCAGGTACCATTTCCAAACTCAGGACCAAGTTCTGTGAGACTGGTGAAGTCAAAGACAGGCCGCAAAGTGGCCGTCCCAGGAAGGCAACACCTCAAGAAGACAGGTTCCTCACCCTTCCTTCACTGAGGAACCGTAGGCTTTCTTCCAGAGATTTACAGGCAAGATGGAGCTGGAGCCATTGGTGATCCCATATCTCCAGAATCTGGGACCTATCTCCATGACAACGCTTGAGGTCCCTGACAGTGTAAAATGAATAAAGTGCTAATATGTGTTGTTTTTTCCTTATTACTGGGAGGGTTGGAGAGTGCAATCATCCAATTGACCAAGCAAGTCAAAACGAGAGTGAATACCAACAGAAAAATATAGCAGGGGATTTTGGCACATTTGTTTGGGCCGCTACTCACACGGTTAGCTGTGTTGCTCATTCCACGAATGCACAATCCTTACAAGTTGTACCTCGCTGTAAAGGTGACTAATCAGGCTTTCCAACGATATAAAATACAATATCAATTGGAATTATTAAACAGGAGGAATAATCACGAACTGTAAAGAGATTTACCTCATTCTCAAATGCAGTTAGAACATGTAAAGAAGATTTTTTTTTAAACTCCATTTAGGAAGTTCCAATCGATATTCACAAGTATACATGACTTTAATAATGGATTGACATGACAACATGAACGTTTGCCGATAACACACGCATGCCGGTAATTAACACCTTTACGATAGCTAGCTAGACAGTTAGGACACTCTCCTGTCAGGGGCAGGTTAATGCTAGTTAATAAACGTAGGTCTACATCTCAGTGCCTCTCCAGATTAGTTAAATTAACTGAAGGTAAATTAATCTAATTTTTTCCTGTGGTTCATGAACAATGCTGGTATCACTGACAAGTGGCAGTACGGTGGTACAGATGGTAGAGAGGTCGTATAGCAATCAAAAGGTTAGTAGTTCAATTCCCTGTCGATGCGTCCTAGAGCTGTTTTGAGCATCAAGTTCTCTTGAACTTTGGACATTAAATGTCTGTGAGTAGATATTTCGTGTTAGTGCATTTGCTATTTAGATAATTCAAAAATCACCCCCCCGGAATTACTCTCTGAAATGTTACCATGTATTGCCCCCCCCCCCCCTAAAATGAAATTGGATCTCCGCCCCTGACTGAACATGCTTTTTTGTTTATGAATATCCCAATGGCTTCTCTTTATCAGTTTTGATGACTAAGGTAAAGAACTGGTCACATTCTAAGTGACATTTATGCAGATTTTCAGAAATTTCTCACAGGTTCACATACTTTCTTGCACCATTGTAAATTAAATTACCACTGATTAAAAAAATCCTAAAAATATTGCTCTATAATACGTTAAGTTGCAGGACGAGGATAAGCTGTTTGTGGCTTTAGATATTGCCATGGCTGTTGAGTACATACATGGAAAAACAATCATCCACCAAGATCTGAAGCCAGCCAATATAATGGTATATATTTTCTACTTCATATTCATAAAAACGTTCTCTTTATTCTCAACGCTATCGAGCTGTAGAATTATACCAAATCAGATCTAAAAGCTTTTGACCTGAGAAGCAGAACACAACGAAAAGTATTTTTTTCTGATTGTAATTCTAATTAGAAGTTAATATTTCATTTACAAGATACTTTTTTATTATATTTCTACAAGATTGCAGCAGAAAACACAAAGGCCTACCTGACTGATTGGGGCATGGCGAACCTGAAGGAAACAGTGACTATGACAAGAGGAAGCCGTCAATCAGGGGCTCACTGTGGCCTTTTGGGAGGAACTCCGCCCTACATGGCCCCAG
Organism: Sprattus sprattus; assembly: GCF_963457725.1. NCBI lineage: Eukaryota > Metazoa > Chordata > Actinopteri > Clupeiformes > Clupeidae > Sprattus > Sprattus sprattus. The sequence goes on along the minus strand of NC_137913.1, from coordinate 13,377,470 downwards.
AATGCCTAGTAGAGTGTGAGGACTGCAGCACCATGTCAGACATGTGGTCTCTTGGCATCACTCTTCTCGAGATGTTCACCAACTCTAAGGTCTGGTCTAACTGTAACCCGCGAGAGCTGCGTAAACGTCTTCATGATAAAAAACCTCCTGCTGCTCTGACTAATCTGCAGCCTGCTCTTCATGACATTGTGCAGCCATTGATAGAATATGAACCAACGTTTCGCATGAAAGCAAAAGACCTGGTGACACTGTTGAAGTCGAAAGTTGATCTCACCAAAAGATACGGGTTCAAATGGTAGGAAGACAGTAGTGAAAGATCAAGAGATCTTTTTAAGCTGTTGCATCTGATGTGTATAATCAATGCTGATATATTCAATGCAAGTTGATCACTCTTACCTTGTTAATGTCAACATGTATTCCTTCGCTCCTTTTTGCATGACTGACCTCACTGCAGCCATGTTTTAATATATATATATGATATTTCCTAGAATGTGTCAAAATGACGTTCCTCCAGATGTAAATCAAGTGCATGCTGCACCCTGAAAAAGTCCCCTCTTTGTGAGTGTCCTGGACTTTGCAGATGGTAAATAATACAAATGTCTCCATTCAGTTAAATCAAACCTGGCAGAGACAATCAAATGACTCACAGTCAATCATGATTCGTAGCCATGGCAACATCCAGACGGGGAAGGATTTGGTTGTGTGTGTTTGACATGTTTTGGTGAGCGGACCTCTAGGAAAAAAGATTACTTCACTTTTGATATCAGTTGTTAACAATCTGAGCACTGAAGGGGATTTTCAGGTTGTGTCATATTGCTATTTAGTATAATTGTTGAAAGAGTATATTTTGTTGTATACATTTTTTTCAACACGACTTCAGCCATATTTCCTTATCATGATGAGCTTATATAGAAAGTAGCTAATGGATAGTAGCACAGATGTATATGTTTAGTACTGTACTGTTAGGCAAATGTATAAGTGGATTTAAGCGGCACGATGGAAAAAAAGCAAAAGGACTTCCTTTTTACAGACAAATGTTTTTTTTCAAAACAAATGTATACATTTTTCACAACATGAAAACAATGTTCCCATCATTTCATTGTGCAGAGTACAATGGGTCTTAATGACAAAGAAGCTATTAAAGTAAAACCATTTCTCCTGATGCCATCACTGATCCCCATTACACACGCACACACACACACACACACCCACTGACTAACTGAATAATTAGAGGAGCGTGTTATTTGTAAATTAACCGAATACATAAATACATGATTGATTAAGCACATGGATGTTAATAAGTGAGCACATGTGTCACAGCCTCTGGCTAAAAGGGCAGTGCTGGAGACAGAGCCATCCTTCAGTGCACAGAGAACACCATAGGGACTATTGATCCTGGTGTTGAGTTCCAGAGATGCTCCTTACGCCTGGTCCATGCCAGTGAGGCAGCACCACCGAGAGTCTTCAGCATGGCAGATGTATGGGTAAATAGTAAGTAAAGTAAGTAAGTAAAATTTATTTATAAAGCACATTTCACACAGCTTTCACTGACCAAAGTGCTGTACATAAAAAATACTGATTTAAATAAAATAAAGTAAAAAATTAAACAAATAATTACAATATGAGTAGAGCAACAGTAGACAGACAGATCAACAGAAACAATGACAACAGGAACAGAGACGGCAATGACAACAAGAGACATATACAGAGTTACAGATGGGGCAACAGACGGAGGGTTAGGAAGCTGGGAAGGATAGAGTGAAAAGGTGAGTTTTGAGCCTAGACTTAAAAACAGAGATGGACGGAGCATTTTTAATGTCCGGGGGCAATTGGTTCCACAGTCGTGGCGCAGCAACTGCAAAGGCTCTGTCACCTTTCCGCTTGAGCCTTGACCGAGGCACATGGAGGAGGGCATTGCCAGATGATCTGAGAGACCTGAGGGCTTGGTGTGGAGTGATAAGGTCAGAAATGTAACTAGGGGCCTGTCCATTAAGAGCTTTAAAAACAATCACTAAAACCTTGAACTGAATTCTAAAATTAACAGGAAGCCAATGCAAGGAGGCAAGAACTGGTGTGATGTGGTCATGTTTTTTAGTGCCTGTCAGCAGTCTTGCAGCTGCATTTATAGTGTGTGGGCATGAGTGTGTGAATGCGAGTGTTTTGCGACTTTTGTTTTGATAAACATGTTTGTATTCAAGCTGAGTTTCTTTTTAGTTTTAGTTTAGTTAAGTATAAAAGCTGCCAAGGATTAGCGCGCCTGCTCATCACTGAAGATCTACAAATTTCAAGATTTAATAAAAAATATGCATTTGATTCAGACTGAAGGCCTGCTAAAGATGCAGTCTGCAATTTGGTTTTGGTTTCATGCAAGGTTCTCGCTATTTGTGCTCAACAGCCCATAGAATTACACCCCTCAAAATAGACCCATGCAGGACTCACATGTTTCCCTCTGGCATATCTGACTTCTACACTAGATAATAACTAATACTTCCATTAGTTAAGTGAGTGTAGGTCCTGACACACTAAGGTTGTAGGCTATAGCTACACACAGTACACAGAATTTGGAGGGGTTTGACACTCTTTAATGAATTCAATGTCTGCCTTCTTGAAGCGATACCCAGCAAGCAAGCCTCCACCGGCCCCATGCAGGCAGGCTGTGGGCACTGTGGGCTAGGGCCAGCCCACACCAATCCTTCACAGGCCCGGTGTGGGCACTGTGGGCTAGGGCCAGCCCACACCAGTCCTACACAGGCCCGGTGTGGGCTTGCCCAAGCGGGGCCTGCAGCTTTGGGTTCACTGCGGGCTGTCACCGGATAGCCCAACAAAGTCTAAGCTGCCCAGAAAACCCATGCTGGGCCTGTGTGGGCTGCCACATATGGCCCCCCTTAGGGCTGGCACAAGGGCCCTTTGAGGGCTGCCCACACAGGGCCATTTGAGGGCTACCCACGCAGGGCCCTTGTAGGGCTGCCCACGCAGGCCCTTTGAGGGTTGCCCACGCAGGCCCTTTGAGGGTTGCCCACTTTGAGGGCTGCCCACGCAGGCCCTTTGAGGGCTACTAAAGCAGGCCCTTTGAGGGCTACCCACGCAGGCCCTTTGAGGGCTGCCCACGCAGGGCCCTTTGAGGGTTGCCCACTTTGAGGGCTGCCCACGCAGGCCCTTTGAGGGCTACCCACGCAGGCCCTTTGAGGGCTACCCACGCAGGCCTTTTGAGGGTTGCCCACGCAGGCCCTTTGAGGGTTGCCCACTTTGAGGGCTGCCCACGCAGGCCCTTTGAGGGCTACCCACGCAGGCCCTTTGAGGGCTACCCACGCAGGCCCTTTGAGGGTTGCCCACGCAGGCCCTTTGAGGGTTGCCCACTTTGAGGGCTGCCCACGCAGGCCCTTTGAGGGCTACTAACGCAGGCCCTTTGAGGGCTACCCACGCAGGCCCTTTGAGGGCTGCCCACGCAGGGCCCTTTGAGGGCTGCCCACGCAGGCCCTTTGAGGGCTGCCCACTTTGAGGGCTGCCCACGCAGGCCCTTTGAGGGCTACCCACGCAGGCCCTTTGAGGGCTGCCCACACAGGTCTCTTTGAGGGCTGCCTACACAGGGCCCTTTGAGGGCTGCCTACACAGGACCCCTGAGCTTTTGCTCATTGGCAAAATGCTGGCCCCACAGTGATGGCCCTGCGTGGGCAGCCCTAACATAGCCCACAGGAGCCCTCACTAGGCCCACACAGAGCCTGCACTCATTTTTTGCTCATTTATTTATTGAATTTATTTATATATGATAGTAAAAAATAGAAAGTGTTTGTTCTGCAAATCTAAATGGATGCAGTTACAGCATAACTAACATCTGTATAGTCAGAAATGTACAATAGCCAAAAGGAATTCAAATTAAATTATTAATACAAGTGTGTGTGTATACAGAAAAGCTCTATAAAAAATGAATTATTATTATTATTATTATTATTATTGAGCTTTGTCAAACCAAACTCCGAGGTAGAAAACTTTTGAGTTTGGGTGGACAAAGCTCACGTGGACTACTGGTAAGGGTGTTGGGCTGGAAAGCGTAAGGTCATCGGTTCAATCCCCAAGCGGCAGGAAAAATGTGCTGTGCTTCACTTCACTGTGTGCTGTGTGTATCACAACCCTGGATGGGTAAAATGCAAAGATCAAATTCAGAGTGTGTGTGCGTCACTACCTTGGATGGGTAAAATGTAGAAATCAAATTCAGAGTGTGTGAGTCTCTACCCTGGATAGGTACAATGCAGAGATCAAATTCAGAGTGTGTGTGTGTCACTACCTTGGATGGGTAAAATGCAGAAATCAAATTCAGAGTGTGTGAGTCTCTACCCTGGATGGGTAAAATGCAGAGATCAAATTCAGAGTTTGTGTGTGTGTGTGTGCCAGTTTTTTACTTTCACTTTTATGTTTTACTATTATATATAAATATATTCAATAAATAAATGAGCCAAAACTGAGTGCAGGCTCTGTGTGGGCCTAATGAGGGCTCCTGTGGGCTATGTTAGGGCTGCCCACGCAGGGCCAGCACTGAGGGGCCAGCACTTGGCCAATGAACAAAAGCTCAGGGGCCCTGCGTGGGCCTTGTGAGGGCTCCTGTGGGCTGTGTTAGGGCTGCCCACGCAGGGCCAGCAATGAGGGGCCGGCACTTTGCCAATGAGCAAAAGCTCAGGGGCCCGGCATGGGCAGCCCTCAAAGGGCCCTTGTGCCAGCCCTAAGGGGGCCCGTATAGGGCCTGTGGAGGCTTGCTTGCTGGGTAATGATAATATATTTTTTTTAATTTGTTTAGTTACATTATTAGTTTCCATTTAGTTTTACATTTTCTTGTGGTAAATTATCTCATTTCAATTCATGAAAATGTCCCAACATCAGTTTTTGTCTAGTTTAGTTTTAGGTTACAACAATAACCCAATGTGTATTCACTCACATATGCCCTTCACAATGCTAAGTTCTCTCTTGGAGTGAGTGTGCACTCAAGAACTTGTGTCTGCATCCTTCCTTGAGTGAATGGCTGTGGGGTGAGTTACTAGAAGGGATCTAAACTGAATATGTGTCTTTGCTGTTGTAACAAGGCTGGCATGGAAATAAAAAAACATGACATAGAAAAACCTTTCATTTTGTGCAGGCAGAACAAGAGTCCCCAGCTATCTAGATTCGGAGTTGGTCTTGTTCTGTCATGTTATCGCTCCTCTGTCATGGTAGTGAGCAGAGCAGGGCCAGCATTAGCTGCTCAAACCCTGGCAATAACTGTCTTCACAAATCTTTTGTGCTGTTCAGATCTCATACACTTTTTCTGCACTGCCCAAATCTACTGATGGAATTATTACGAATTCTTTATTTTTGTCTGGAATAGAAAAAAATATCTCCCAAAAATCAATGTCTTAGATGCAAACTGACCCATTCTGCAGTGACGGTAGGCTACATGCTCAACGCGTTTTCTCCTCCATCATAAAACCTAATTGGAAAAGATAATGAGTATATGCATATGTGCTTTGCTTCAATTTTCTTTAAAGCAACACTAATCTGTGCTTAAATACATGATATTGCAAACACTTCATCTATGCATTCTGCAATGATTGTTTGTGTTTTGGAAAGACTCTACTTGAACCCAGCTTTATAAGGATAACATAATGTCATAATCTTGCTATGGCAGATGTCATATGCTGTTATAACAATACATTACTGCCAAATTATCCCTCCTATACTGTGTTTATGATCAAATTGATTCCATTCGTGTTAAAAATAGGAAAATGTGCTTTTTTCATCCTAAAAATTCCACAAATTGTCTCAGTTCAGGTGCATGGTTAAAGCCCCTTTATGAAAATGCTAAAATGTTTTAAAGCTGTTATTTGAATGTGACGTTTAACTGCTACATAATGTTGCTTTAATCAAAGTGTTCGAAATCCCAGTACTTTCCCCCCTGCCACATTGAGACACGCCCTCTTACACTCCACCTGCACCTGATTAAGAAATCAACCTGAGTCTTCTACCAGTGTCCTCAGTATGGTGGTAGATGGCTCTCTGTTTGCAGTGGCTGCATCCTCACCCAGCAGAGTGGATTGTTGCGTTTGAGACATTGTAAGTGTCTATTTCTCTGTGTTTGTTGTGCAGTGTTGTGTGAAGTATCATGATCCTTTGAATTTAGCTATCCATGTACTTTGTTTGGAGCTTTAATGGGCATGCCATGTGCTCAGCATGATCCTTTGTTTCAGCCATCCACATGTAAGCTCATAGGAGCAATGTGGATTTATGTATGTGATAATATAATATGGTATGCTCTTGCTTAATTATGTATTCGTTTAATCATTGCTATAATGCTATGGATGTTTTCCCTTTATTGTTTGAATGTGTTACTAAGATTGCCTTGTTGGTTGTTTGTTTGTAGACACCAGCAATATCACTCTTGAGAAAATAAAGATTCGAAGTGAACTTGAAACTGGATTACCGTGTTTTAATAGACACTATCATTCTGGCAGCACTATTCCTAACCAGCCAATCCTGAATACTTTACACAAAGACATAGGCCTTCACAGTTTTACAGTTTTCAGGTTTACTTTCACTTACTCAGCAGCTTTAGAACTACAATGTAGACACTCCATAGTAAATTATTGAACGTTTATAAACGTCCAAAGGTTAGTTTGAATTCTCAGGTCAGTTCCGGAAGTAAGCCTATCGTGAATCTCCAAAAATAAGGCCTATTGCTTCTTTGGTCTTTCAAAGCTTTTTGTAAAGGTAGGCCTACGTGACTGTTAAGGAAATGATGTGACAACTATTTGTATGTGTTAGTTTTTTCAATTAAAGTGGGTAGCAACTGATATTGTAGCGTGCAAATGTATAAGTACGAAACACTTTCAGAAGGCAGGTCGTCATAAGTAAAATGGCGACACTCGTTTTTTGAGGTAAAATGTTTTCTATTTGATTTATGTTGGGCACGTAAGATATTCATTGCATTGTTCCCTTCTTTTATATGAATCCTCAGGCTAGTTTGGGATGTTATCCTATTGTGAATCTCCAGGAAGTAGGCCTGTTCCCTCTTTGGTCTTTAAAAGCTTTTTTTTTTTTATATGTATGTGACTGTCAAGCTAATTCTGCGACGAGTTTTTACGTGTAAATATTTGTTTTATTATTTTATTTATTAAACTGTTAGCGTAGGCTTCAACATTCAAGCATATGGATGCAATACAGCATTTGCCTATTGCTTGCTAACAAGACAACTTAAATTGTAGTTTGCTCATTTACTAAGTAAAAAAGAGGACATAGGTGAAACATCGACATATTATGACTATGCCAGCGATTGCCGACGTTCTGCCAGAGTTCTGACTGTCCCCAGTTAACAATCATACCTGAATGGTAGAACTGCAGCTGCCAAACGTCTGTATAGTAGTATCAGACCGAACACTATTTGATCAAAGAAGTGTCTGTGGCTACTGGTTCGTCGCGTAGCCTAGATACTCGATATGATTGAGGATTTTGTTCATATTTCATTGTTCACATTTCAGTCCGCACTCCGCAGATCACTCAAATATAGATATTTAGACTACATTCAGTGGTTTTGTTTGCTTGACATCAAGTATTTTATATCGGTTCTGATTTCACCCAAGCCTACTTGGAAAATTGAATGGATCTGCGGCCGTCAGCATCTGGAGAACGGTAACCTAAACAGAATAGAAAACGTGAACAATCACTAGTTAACTAGGAACACCAGCACTTGGCAGCCTACAATGATTCAGTTCTGTATTTTCCCACTAATTTTCATATATTTTACCATCACGATGAAGTCCTGTAATTTTTGCTGTCTTTTTTTTGTTTGTTTTCAGTGTTAAAGGCACCCAGTGCAACTTTCAAGGCTTAAAAATGAACATTCAATTTCTAGTCTTTTTTACACGTAGGAAGTTTCAATAACTCCATACCATTACATACCGACATTCAAGCAGCAAAGATGAGATGTCGTTGTGTGGTGAGAACTGATAGAAAATCGATAACAACAACAATCGCCGCCATTTTCTTTATTTTTTGGTAACCTACAATAAATAAAGCAGGTTCCAGTCAATGGAAAAATGGCTTCTCCCCACCGGCGATTGTTGTTGTTTACGATTTTCTATCAGTTCTCACCACACAACGACGTCTCATCTTTGCTCCTTGAATGTCGATATGTAATGGTATGGAGTTATTGAAACTTACTACGTGCAAAAAAGACTAGAAATTGAATGTTTATTTTTCATTGAATGTTTACATAAAGTTGCACTGGGTGCCTTTAACTTTTACTGATTTATCAAGCTGTTCCGATTTCACTCGAGGTGGTTCTTGTAAAATGTGATGAATCTGCGCTTACCATCAAAATAGCTTTCTTTCTCTAGAGTAGCCTACTTCTGTGGATGTGAATCCCTGTTTCTTCCTGCCTTAATTCAGATAAAGTTTTTTTATATATATATATATATATATACAGTGGTGGCCAAAATTATTAGAACGCCTGACAGATCTGAGAATAATTACCTTTTTTTTGCCTCCAAAACATGATTTAAATTCATAATGTTCATGAAACATGCAGATGGCTGTTCTGAGCACAACAAATATCAGATGAAGTGAGTCCTACTGTTTTTATCCACTTTTAACTTTAATATGTGGTACGTCCACCTTTTGCAGCAATTACAGCAGCACATCTCTCTGGCATAGAGTCAATATATTTCTTGAGAACTTCAACACTAATGTTATCCCATGCCTTCTGCAACTCAAGCCAAAGGCTTTCCTTGGAATTTACAATAGATCTGTCAAGTTTATTTTCCAACTTGCCCCGAATTTGCTTGATGGGTTTGAAGTCCGGATTTTGAGGGGGCCGGTCCATAATTTTCAATGTTCCAGCAGATTCCTTGTCGCCAGTAGATCCGGCAATAGTTAAAATAATGTTTAGGGTCACTGTCCTCTTGGAAAATAAATCCAGGCCCAATAAGACGTCTCCAAGAAGGAACTCCGTGCCTCACCAGAATGTTGTGGTATACTTTTGTATCCATGATGCCATCAATTTAGCCAAAGTCACCTGTTCCTGAGGCTTAAATTACACCCCACACTATAATACTACCCCCTCCTTGTTTAACTGTTGGCAAGAGACACTAATTTTTATATCTCTCCCCCTCACTTCGTGGAACATACACGCTTTGCTTCTTGCCAAACTATTCAAACCTGGACTCATCAGTACACAACACTTAAACCAATCTTTCTTTGTCCATTTCTTGTGTTCTTTTGCAAATTTCAGGCGTTACACTCAATTGTTCTCTTTCAGTAGTGTTTCTTTGCTGCTATTCTGCCAAAAAGTCCTTCTTCTCCCAGTTTCCGGCGGACAGTTCTTGAAGGCACTGCTGCACCATTAGTCATTGTGATGTTGATCTCGTCACACAGTTCTTGTAAAGTCTTTCTTCGGTCCTGAAGACTGAGAATTTTGAGATGCTTCACTTGTGTGTCTGAGAGTTCCTTTTTGAAACCTCTCCCCTTTCGGTTCTGGTGCCTTGGTCGTCTAAAGTGTACTTTACAGTGCTTGGACTGCATCTCAAGTCCTTGGCTATGGGGCAGTAACTCCAGCCAGCATCAAAAAAAGCCTTTATACGAACCCGTTGCTCACTCGTTAGCTCCTTCTTCACCTTAGCCATGTTCAAAGAGCAACATGTGCTTCAAGACTGCTTCTAGAGGCTTTGGATCTATACCATTTGGTGGTGTGGCCTCAGTGACAAAACCCTGATGTTACCAATCACTTAATGAGTAGGATAGGCCTTGTACATTCAAAAGAATTGCCAAGCTGTGTCCTAAGACTCTTGCATCACCATCAATTTAACCACAATAACACCTGACAATGATTACACAAGTCATTTGGCTTCTTCTGCGCAGGAACATGATTGTGTGACATTGACAGTGAAATAGGCCTAGCTTGTTTTTGTACGGAAAATGACCTAAATCTCATTATGATGGCTCTATTCTATGGTTTATAGAGCATAATGATGACTTTGTAGATATTGAATTCGTTTTTAGGGTATTTTAATGGCCAATTCAACAAAAACAACTGAAAACTCTTAAATATGTCTAGTGTTCTAATAATTTTGGCCACCACTGTATATATATATATATATATACATATATATATATACTGTATATATTTTTTTTTACATTTTAATGTGAGCAAACTGTTTCAATATGATTTGAATTATGATTGAAAAAAAATGTGGATGTGAAACAGACATTTTAGATATTACTTAAACACTGAAAATGTTTTCCATTTGTTGAAAATTAAACGGAAGTCATAATCACATTTCTGAAAAGAGGAACTTTGATAAGGAGTGATGTCGTTCCTCATCACATATAAAAGCACAAATGGGGACATTTGGTGTATGTGGAATATGGACAGAAAGTTGAAAATTGGTGGGAAAAAAAGTTTTTTGAGATGAGTGAGGTGAGCAGATCGCAGGACACAGTAAATACAGTCAGAGGCTCTCATAAGAAGACGTCAGGGATAAAGTCAGTCTTCTACTCATATACAGGTCTGTTGTCTATATCTGTCTCCCTGCAGACTACAGCCACTAAGCCTGTGACTGAAGATGAGCGCTTTTTAAAAATCTGGTAAATCAACGTTCTTTTAACTAACCTGACCTCCGGAATGGAATTAAATTAACTGACCACAAATGTGGACACAGTGCATGAAAGGGTTAAGCAGATCTGGTTACAATGTTTATTCACCGTTCTATAAGTCATAGTCAATAATGGTAAACTGCCTATTGGCATTTCTACCTTTGCAGGCAACGAATGAACAAAATACACATATTCTCTCATTTTATCAGGTAGTATAAAGTAGATGTATTCCATGGTTATATAACATTATCATTCTGGTCAAGCTAGCATATAAATATGTTGGTTGTACTAAAGCAAACTCTAACTTGATCTTTTTCTGTGACTACTTGCCTAAATAAATGTGTGACAAATAGGGTATAAGCACAGGAAACACTGCTTTGACTCTTTGTGGTCAAATTTCGGTGGCTGTTATTTCTCATTTAAAGACAAGAGGGCAGACCACAATGTTAATCCTTGTAACGCACCACAACAGGTCTTGCCATCACATTCATATTAAAAAAGACAAATTAAGGCGTGTTTCTAACCTGCAGCAGAGTTGTGGCATAATGTTGAATCTCATCAATCTCCACTGCGGTTTAGCTTCCATCAGGTCCCAGCAGGGCCCTCCGTGATCAAGCCACCATCTTATCGCTGTGATACAGGAGGGCACAAACTGTATAGTGTAGCCATGGCAGAGCATGTGGACAGCAACAGGCACTATTTTACTGCTTTCAGTGGTTGTTCCTAGCTGTGCTGCAGTGAACACTGACCTCAGCCTCTAAATAGCATCCTAGAGCAAAACCGCCATCTCTGCACCATTGTCCAGTACATGGCGCTCACAACATTTATTATGGCATTTACTGTATAGATACTCACAGCATTTATATACAGTCCAGTAGTGACACATCTACCCATTCACACACTGGCAGAGGCTATGCAAGGCATGAACCCACACAACAGGGTCCAGTGGACTCAAGGACACTTCCACACCTGGTCAGAGGAGTCGTGATCCAACTAGCAACCTTCCACTTGCTGAACCACTCTCACAAAGCCTGCCACAAAGTCTGAACGTGCTTGGCAGTTGATGTCCATCCAGTAAGATAAGTTCAGTAGTGAGTTGAGTTAATACTTCCTCCAGCAGAGGTAAAAAAAAAATTGTGGTGCCATCATGAAGCAGCAGCCGCGTAGTCATCCTTCAACCTCCTCTGTCAGGTGCATAGGTGAGAGGCATTTCTCTTGTTCTGTTGCCTCGTAAGAAGAGAACACTGTGGGATACAGGAGGCTGCTGACTGTCATCTAGTATAGCTTGTCTCGCTGGGGTGTTCTGAACCAGTCTTCAGCCTTTAAACAGCATCCTGGAGCAGAAACGCCATCGTCCAGTAAATGTATGATATAGCGACTCACAGCATTTATATACAGTCCAGTAATAACACATCCATCCATTCACACAATGAGTTGAGATCATCAGCTAGCAACCTTCCCTTTGCTGAACTTAGAGGTGGTTACTATGGCTTTCTAATGGGCAGGAACAGCTCTGGCATTGACATCATGTAAAGCCTCAAGGTGCTTGGCAGTTCATGTCCATTAAACATGTACTGCCAATTATTTGAAAGACAAAACCATATAACACCATTGGTGTATATTGGGTTAGCATGGGGCACAAAATGTTGAAGAGAGCAGATTCTTTCATGCACAGAAAACTGATGGGATGACTCATGTTGTGCATTAAAATGGCTGCTGTGCTTTTAATTTTGTTGACAAAGGGCTGAATGTACTTCTCACCAGTGTTGAGTAGTGAACTACGTGTAATGAAGCTTGTATTTTAACTGCATTTTGCGCTAACTTGCTGGTATTTCATTTACATTCATATTTGCATAGTGGTTCAAGTAGTAAAATAACATTTATGTAGTCAACTACTGAAACTACAAACAATATCGTGCCATAAAAGGAATTAAATACATTTTTATTTTTATTTCCCCATTATTTCTCTACTGTAATTGAACCCTATTAGACCAGCCACCTCTACACACTTGACATTAGGTTAGTGCCTGTGCAATACTCCCATCTGGGCTCTAGTTTCTGGAAGGCAGGACATTGTATACAAAACCAAAGCTGATTTCCTTTCACTTTCTCAAGAATAGTGGGATATTTTATTTGTTTGGTTTATGTATGACCTGTGAACATGTACGCACATTTATAAGCTGGCTTGTGACTTTATTGCATTATATTTTGTTATAGTTTTGTATCACATACATTGCCAATTTGATCTTTTCTTAGTAGCTTCAGTGAGCTTGCAGAGCTATGCTTTAAAGTATCTTCCCTTAGTAAGTTACTTAACTAAAGTAACACTGCTGCTCACTTTGTGACCTTTGAACTCCATATGCCATTGCTTAACTGTTATGGACAAAATGATTTTGCTAATATTAAAATAATTATAATATTATAATAAGATTTAATATTAACATTTTGCTTTATTGCTGGTAACTTTATTCCCATCACTTTAACTTTGACTGTAAGAATTTAAGTGAGCTGGGGGACAAGAAGAGGGAAGACCAGAAGAGAGGAAGAAGATGAAGAAGCTCAAAGAGACTCTCAGATCATCAGGTGAGCACACCTTTCAGCTAATGACAATTCACATGCATTTACTTAGCACAACTGTTGTCTCCCTTCATTCACTCTCTATCCGTCCTCTACCTCTGTCTTTCTCTCTCTCTCTCCATTTGTCTCTCCTTATTAATCACACATACCCTACACACACAATCATACAAATTCATGTTTGTAATTTCTTTTAGACACATAAGGCAACTGTTACCAGATCTCCCTCATTGTCATGAAACACAAAGCAAACAACCCTAAAACACATCTACATGCATGAAAACACACAAGATCATAGTTCATTTGACAGTGTGGATGATTATTCTGTAACAGTAAAACCATAGGCAGGTGCATTAATATGATGTTGCATGATGTTCAGTGTCTTTAGCAGTGTCATGATGTCTGTTTCCAGGTGGTGCTCCACTTATCTCAGACACGAGGATTGTACTGCTGGGAAGCAGATGGAGGGGGAAGAGTTCATCAGGAAACACCATCCTGGGAAGAGTGGGGTTTGATACATCAGGAAAAACAGCTGAGTGTGTGAAGAGAGAGGGAGAAACAGCAGGGAGACACATCACTGTAGTGGAGGCACCCGGATGGTATCGCGATTTTTCTATAGCGAACACTCCTGAACGTGTTAAACAAGAGATTGTCCTCAGTGGGTCTCTGTGTCCTCCAGGACCCCATGCTGTACTGTTGGTCATTGATGCTAAAGATTCATTCACAGAGACACACAGAAGAGCAGCACAGCAACACCTAGAGCTTCTGGGTGAGAGAGTCTGGAGTCACACTATAGTGTTGTTCACCCGTGGGGCCTTGCTGGGAAACACAACTATTGAGCAGCACATCATGACAGAAGGAAAAGCTCTGCAGTGGGTTGTAGAGAAATGTGGGAACAGGTATCATGTTGTAGAGAATAACAAGAAGGATGGTGGCCAGGTGACAGAGCTGCTGGAGAAGATAGTAGAGATGATGGCAGGAAACAGAGGATGTCCATTTTACTTTGATGCAAAGATTATGAAAGAACTGACGATGAGGAAGAAAGAAGATGAGAGGAAAGCAGAGGAGAGGAAGATGAAGGTGCAGAAGCACAGAGAGACTCTCAGATCATCAGGTGAGAAATGTTCAGCTGTCGGACCTACACATTTACATACAACAGCTCTTATTTACGTCATTCATCCTCTCTCTGTCTCGTCCTCTGTAGTTTTCTCTTTTTATCTATCAATCTATCCATTTGTCTGTCTCTCCCCCTTTAAACATAAATACATACATACAAGCACATACATTCTCCCCTGCCACACAAACATATTATCATACACTTCCATGTTTGTAATATTCTTTTATACATGAGGCAACTGTATCAGATCTACCTCATTGTAACGAAGCACAAAGACAACAACTCTATATAACACATCTACATGCATGAAAACACACAAGATCATAGTTCATTTGACAATGTGGATGATTATTCTGTTACAGTTAAACCATAGGCAGGTGCATTAATATGATGTTGCATGATGTTCAGTGTCTTTAGAAGTGTCATGATGTCTGTTTCCAGGTGGTGCTCCACACATCTCAGATATGAGGGTTGTACTGCTTGGAAGCAGATTGACTGGAAAGAGTTCATCAGGAAACACCATCCTGGGAAGAGAGGACTTTGATACATCAGGAAAAACAGCTGAGTGTGTGAAGAGAGAGGGAGAAACAGCAGGGAGACACATCACTGTAGTGGAGGCACCCGGATGGTTTTACAATAATTCTGTAGTGAGCACTCCTGGACGTGATAAACAAGAGATTTTCCTCAGTGTGTCTCTGTGTCCTCCAGGACCCCATGCTGTACTGCTGGTCATTGATGTGATTGAGTCATTCACATTGACACACAGAAGAGCAGCGCAGGAAAACTTGGAGCTTCTGGGTGAGAGAGTCTGGAGTCACACTATAGTGTTGTTCACCTGTGGGGATGGGCTGGGAAGCACAACCATTGAGCAGCACATCGAGAGAGAAGGAGAAGCTCTGCAGTGGGTTGTAGAGAAATGTGGGAACAGGTATCATGTTGTAGAGAATAACAAGAGCGATGGTGGCCAGGTGGCAGAGCTGCTGGAGAAGATAGAAGAGATGGTGGCAGGAAACAGAGGCCATCACTTCGACTTTGATGCAAAGATTATGAAAGAACTGATGATGAAGAAGAAGGAAGATGAGAGAAGAGCAGAGGAGAGGAAGATGAAGGTGCAGAAGCACAGAGAGACTCTCAGATCATCAGGTGAGAGAAATGTTCAGCTGTTGGACCTACAACTACCACAGCTCTTATATACTTTATTTATTAATTTATTCATACACACATTCATTCATTTTCTCATTCATTCATTCTCCATCTGTGTTTCTCCCTCTGTCATTCTCTTTCTTTCTCTACCTCCCTCTATCTCTCTGTCGCTCTCTCTCTTTAAACACAAACACATACATACATGCACACACCCACACACACATAATCATACACATTCATGTTTGTAATATTCTTTAAAACACATAAGGCAACTGCTGCCAGATCTCCCTCATTGTCACGAAACACAAAGCAAACAACCCTAAAACACATCTACATGCATTAAAACACACAAGATCAGAGTTCATTTGACAATGTGGATGATTATTCTGTTACAGTAAAACCATAGGCAGGTGCATTAATATGATTTTGCACGCTGTTCAGTGTCTTTAGCAGTGTCATGATGTCTGTTTTCAGGTGGTGCTCCACACATCTCAGACATGAGGATTGTGCTGCTGGGAAGCAGAATGGAGGGGAAGAGTTCATCAGGAAACACCATCCTGGGAAGAGAGGAGTTTGATACATCAGGAAAAACAGCTGAGTGTGTAAAGAGAGAGGGAGAAACAGCAGGGAGACAAATCACTGTAGTGGAGGCACCTGGATGGTATTGCACTCAATCTGTAGTGGTCACTCCTGAACGTGATAAACAAGAGATTGTCGACAGTGTGTCTCTGTGTCCTCCAGGACCCCATGCTGTTCTGCTGGTCATAAATGCGATTCAGTCATTCACAGAGACACACAGAAGAGCAGCGCAGGAACACCTGGAGCTTCTGGGTGAGAGAGTCTGGAGTGACACTATAGTGTTGTTCACCTGTGGGGACTGGCTGGGTAACACAACCATTGAGCAGCTCATTGAAAGTGAAGGAAAAGCTCTGCAGTGGGTTGTAGAGAAATGTGGGAACAGGTATCACGTTGTAGATAATGACAAGAGGGATGGTGACCAGGTGACAGAGCTGCTGGAGAAGATAGAAGAGATGGTGGCACGAAACAGTGGAGGGCGGAGTATGGATGGAGACTATCCTAATTGTCAGTATATGTAGTATATTATTTCACACGTCATGAAAATTCCACACTTCTGACTTGCTTAATATTTAAAACATTGATTAAATATAGATATTATATGGAAATTCATCATATTGCTTTAAAATTGATTGACTGTGCCTGACTGCTATTTATTCTATATTTCCCTGTCTGTACAGTCGCAGAAGGCCTACCTGATGATTCAAGAGCAGATTCTGGATATGTCTCTGCTAAATCAGGATTTGAATCTGATCTCATAAATTCCTTTAGGCAGCTGAGTGCTGCTGCCTCTACTAAATGCTTTGGACAACAGAAGCCTCCTTTGAGACCAGAACATAGAAAAGCATCATGTGCTGAGGGGAACGGTTTGTGTAACGTTTTATTCCCCCCCCCCCCCCCCCCAAGTTAACTTCCTGTTGAAGTATCCTCAAACGTTTTTCCATTATAAAATTGAATCAGTCACTCAATTCAAGCCCTCATAAAATAATACATTACTCATGAACACATCAAATATGAAATGCATATGCAGTTGTAAGTGGTACAGTACATACGTTTGATAATAATAATCCTTAATCCTTATACACGTAAATATAATCCTTTGTAAGTTGTCATGTACCCCCTTCTTTTAGTCTTTGAAAGAAAATCTCCATTTGTGGATGAGTCGACAATAACTGTAAATTATGATGATTGCATCGGACGTGGCTCCTATGGAACAGTTTACAGAGGATCATACCAGGGAACTCCTGCTGCTGTCAAGAAGATAGAAATAGGAGACAATCCAGTGATTACAAATGAATTAATTATACCTTGGTAAGCCTATATGTGTATATATTTGTAAGTACATCTTTGTGTTTTACATTGAAGTGGGACTTGTACCCAATGCAATTAAAATTCATGCCATTGTGGTAGTAATCAGTTATATAATACAGTTAATACAAAATCAGTCTGAAGCTATGGTTGTCATGTAATTTTGGAGAGAATTAAAGACATCTGAACAACAAAATATTCTAATACATAGATTGAAGAAATGCTGCATGAATGACCATTAGCCATCAGTTCTTGTATCTAATGTATTATTGCATAAAAATAGTCTTAGCTTCAATTCTTTCTTCAGGCGTTTGTCTCACCCCAACATCGTACGGATGATTGCTGTAGCCAGAAGTGAGACACACGTCCTCATTGCTAATCAGTATATCCATGGTGCCAACTTGCAGGAGGTTCCTCACAAAGACACTCCCATCAAGGTAGTGCATCATCATATTGGGTGTTTGGTGAAATATGTAGAGTGGTGCTAGAAAGTAAGAGAACCCCTCAGAGATTCCTGATAATCTGCAAAAATATGACCTAAAGTATATTCAGATCTTAATCTATGAAATTAAAATTAATAGAGACAAGCAATTAGAATAATAAATCGCAATAGATGAAAAAATTCGACTTTATTATTTATTTAGGACTAACTTGTCCCACATTAATTGATCATATGGTGAAAAAGCCTGTGAATCCTTTCTTCCAATAACTGGTGTGAACACCTTCAACAATCAGTGAGCTCTTGATCAAATCTGTTCAACAGTTGGGTTGATTTTTGCCCGTTCTTCCATACTGAACTACTCCACTCCACATATGGATGCCCTAATTTTCTACTGGTAGTGGACTGATGAATTGCGAATTGAGTTGAGGGCATGTCACCACTGAAAGACCGATAATTTACGCATTGTACCAGGAAATTTGCCAGCAAGACCGTTAGAGTCTCTATATGTGATGTGAAGCTCAACAGGATGGGTCTTTCAGGAGGACAATAATGACTCTCAACTGTTGTGCAAAGGGTTCACACTAGATACTGGAGGAAGGGTTCACAGACATTTTCACTACATGGTCATTTCATTGGTCAAGAGAGGAATAAATGAGTAGACAGTTGTTTTGTAGATGAATATCCCATTGGCTTTTCTTTATCAGTGTTGATGACTGACATAAAGAGCTGGTCACATTTAGGTGACATTTATGCAGATTTTCAGAAATTTCTCAGGGGTTCACAGACTTTCTTGCACCACTGTAAATAATATTACCACATAGTCAAGAATTCCTAAAAATATTGCTCTATAATACTTTAAGTTGCAGGACGAGGATAAGCTGTTTGTGGCTTTAGATATTGCCATGGCTGTTGAGTACATACATGGAAAACCAATCATCCACCAAGATCTGAAGCCAGCAAATATAATGGTTAGTACTTGAAACTCATATTTTAAGACTTTATATGTTCTACTTGATATTCATGAAAACTTTGTCTTTATTCTCAACGCGATCGAGCTGTAGAATTATGCCATATAAAATATAAATGTTGTAGACCTGAGAAGCAGATCACAATGGAAAGTCTTTTTTCAGATTTTAATTCTAATTAAATGTTAACATTTAATTTACAAGACACTTTCCAATTATATTTTAACAAGATGGCAGCAGACAACAAAAAGGCCTACCTGACTGATTGGGGTTTGGCGAACCTGAAGGAAACGATGTCGATGAGGAGAGGAAGCCGTCAATCAGGGTCTCTCTGTGGCCCACTGGGAGGAACTCCACCCTACATGGCCCCAGAATGCCTAGTAGAGTGTGAGGACTGCAGCACCATGTCAGACATGTGGTCTCTTGGCATCACTCTTCTGGAGATGTTCACCAACTCTAAGGCCTGGTATAACAGTAAACTGAAAGAGCTGCGTAGGCTTCTTCTTAAAAACGAAAATCCTCTTGCTCTGACTACATTACAGCCTACTCTTGATGACATTGTGAAACCATTGATAGAATATGAACCCAAGTCTCGCATGAATGCCAAAGAACTGGTGACACTTTTGAAGACCAAAGTTGATCTCACCAAAAGATACGGGTACAAATGGTAGGAAGACAGGGGTAAAAGATCAGTAGATCTTTTTAAGCTCTTGCATCTGATGTGTATAATCAACGCTGATATATTAAATGCAGGTTGATCACTCTAATTTGTTAATGTCAACATGTATTCCTTCGCTCCTTTGTGCATGACTGACCTCACTGCAGCCATGTTTGAATAATGTATAAAGGATATTTCCTAGAATGTGTCAACATGACGTTCCTCCAGATGTAGCAAGTGCACGCTGCATCCTGAAAAAGTCCACTCTATGTGAGTGTCCTGGGCTTTGTAGATGGTAAATAATACAAATTTCTCCATTCAGTAAATTCAAACCAATCAGAGAATGGAGAACAATTATGGACAGTCAAATGCCACACAGTCAATCATGATTCGTAGCCATGGCAACACCAGGACAGGGAAAGGACTTGGTTGTGTGTGTTTGACAGGTTATGGCAAAGCGGACCTCTAGGATATAAGAAGATTCCACTTTTTATATAAGCTGTTTACAGTTTGAGCACTGAAAGGGCTTTTCAGGTTATTCATATTGCTTTTTTTATATAGTTATAGATAGACTAGCTTTTTTTGTATATGTATTTTTTTATCATAATGTCTTTCAGCCGCATTTCCTACATCATGACCTTAATATATACACAGTAGCTACTGGACAGTTTAGTACTGTACTGTTTAGCAGACAAACGTTTCTGTAGATTAAAGCTGCACGATGGATTTAAGCAAATCACAAGCTGAAAACAAATACCAAATGACTAATGTTTTTTACCACACAAATGTACCCATTTTTCACATGAAATTAATGTTATCATTATTTCCATGATGTGCAAAGTTCAATGGCTCAAAATGACCATGACCATTACCTTTGACAAATAAATATACATATTTTTCCTGAGTTTGCTGCTTTATTCTATGGAAATCATCTCTCCGTGAAGCCTGTTTACTGTCCCTTACTGTATGACTCACAAATCATACAAGTCCTAAAACTAAATATGTATACCTAACCCATCAAGCAACATTATGCAGAATTGTAATAAACAATAATGTATAAAAAAAAACACAATTAAACATAACCAAAGACATCAATTAAACGATTGAGTTGGTCATGTTCATTAATTTCTAGTTTCACAATGCAGCACAATTTCTATATTTTAATCTCTAAGGAAATAAACTGAGACACCATCAGTAGACAATGTGCAGGAAGCAGTAACCTGCTTATCTTCATGCATTTCCTCAACAAACCAAGATCTATATCGCCAAGACAACAATTAGCATGCTAGCAAGCTTTAATCAGTGCCAACTGTTCTGTGCAGCTTGCAAGGCTTTTGCATGCCCTTTATGTTGGCTCTCTAGTTTTAGAACAAGTTAGCTCTTTAGGTTTAGACCAAGTTAGCTCTCTAGTTTTAGATCACTCTTTACTACTGTATTGAAAAACAAAGACCTGATCCCTCTTGTTCTGTGTTCTCCATCTGAGAACACTATGCACATCTTCTAAACATTTGTATGAGCTTTTCTGGTTTCCAATTAAATAACAGGAAGACTGCTTTTGAAACACCCCTTTTTAACAAACAGACAAAATAACGGGTTTAGCAAGCTTAGAAACGTAGCTGAATAGCAAAAAAAAAGCAATGAAAAATAAATGGAATGTTGATGAAGGCTGGACGACTGAGAACTTCAGATAAAAGGATTGAACACTGATCACATTTCTTAGCATGTTTTAATATAGCTCAATGTTCCAAACAAGCAATAATACAAATATAGCATTTCATGATTACACTTTGACTTTATTGCAGATACATACAATATACAGTCTTTCTGACAGTGAGCCCAGGGATGACACCGTCACATGACATGTTTTAGTCCTTGACAATTACAAACCAGTCCTGTGATCCTATGGCAAATGCTTCAGATGATTGTCTCAATCATCCCTTGACTTACAAATTACAACAAGAATATAACAAAATGTTTACAAACAACCAGTTAACAGAAACAACAATAACAACAAAACATAATTATAGTGACAGATAAACAATGGTGTGACTGGACCATCCTTCAGATTTCAGAAGTACTTCCAGGTTGACAGTTGGTGTGGTGCTGCAGGCTAACTGCTCCTGAAAGCAACAAAGTCCTGGGGCATTTGTTCCTACCCCACTGTTGATCTTCTGAAGACAGCAGTGATTAAAGTGACTCTATACAAACAGTGTGACAGGACACTTTGTAAAAGAACTGCAGGTACAGCAAACACACCAAGACAGAGGGACACGTTTGTGTGTCTGTGGTTTGTTCCTTTGTCCATGGGACTACTAGAGGTTTTCCTAACATAAAGGCACCATGCACATGTATGTGACTCAGGCAGGACGAACAGAGAGACAGAAACTGAAAGAGGAAAAAGTGATTGACGCTGTCAATGTTGTTGTCAGCAGCAGCAGTGGAATTCCATGTCAACTCCAAGTCAAAGGTTAAGGCTTCGGTCTTGAGATTTCATGTACAGTCTCCAGTTTTAAGACAACTTTGAGAGAGAGAGAGAGAGAGAGAGAGAGAGAGAGAGAGAGAGAGGGAGAGAGAGATAAAGAATGATGAACTGGACTGTCTGACAGACTGCCTGTGCATCAGAACAAACTGTTAAGCAGAGTCAAAGAAACTGCTTAGCCTCAGTCACACACACAGACACAGACACAGAAATGAGCTCACCTGTTTCTGAGACTTAGCTGTCATTTTCATACTGACTCAAACGCTTCTTAGACTTGAGCTCTTTCAGCCACTGTGGTGAAGCCTCCTCCCTGAAAGCATGGACAAACACACACACACACACACACACACACACACCACACACACCACACACACCACACACACCACACACACCACACACACCACACACACCACACACACACAATTCTGTCAGTACACAGGCTTGGTTACTCTGTAGCTGTCCTGCCGTCAAACACTGTATATTCAGCCTGGATTTGAGTCCCAATGCACTAATCCAGCTGTAAAAATATACATATGCAGGCTGATGCTCGTGTACCAATATCCTCCTTCCATCTTTTAGTAAACAGTAATGAGTGGACAGTAGGCATTTGATCTGGTTGGTATTGTGGACTGTCTGAGCATTAGTAGACAGGTGAACATAGGTCTATGAAAGCAAGAAATGACAGAGATGTGTGTGTGTGTGTGTGTGTGTGTGTGTGTGTACACAGGGTTTACCCGTTCTCTTTGCCTGCAGTGGGTGGGGGAAGCACTCGAGAGGCACGCGGCATGAAGGGTGACTTTGGGGAGCGAGACAGCTGAGATGGAGAGGGAGCAACAGTGCCCTCTGGTGGACTATCAGAGTCACTTCTCTTCTTCAGCTGGGCCTTAGAACACAGAAGAAAACATCATCATCAGAACCATCACTGATCCCCATCACACACACGCACACACACACACACGCACACACACACACACACACACAAACACACTGAATAATTAGAGGAGCATGTTATTCATAAATTAACCAAATACATGATTGATTAAGCACATGGATGTTAATAAGTGAGCACATTCAATAAATGATGAATGAATGAATAGGTGGATTAATGAAAAGGTAGACAGCAATTGGACAGACAGGACAGTAGATTAACTGGATTATGAGTGAATGAGTGAATACACTGCTGAGTGATTAAGTAACTGGATGCCAATCAAATCACAGAATAAAATAAAAGGAGATTCATTAGTTGATATGAGTTAATGAATAGTTAACTAGCTGTATAGGTAATTAGATTAATTAGTCGGTGAATGAATAAGTGAATATGCCCAGCTGTGATGCCTCACCTTGAGGGCAGAGGGGTCCATGCCTGGGAACAGGGCCACTCTCTGGGGCTGAGACGAGGAGGAGGAGGAAGAGGAGGGAGCACCTCTTAGTTTCTCCTCAGAGTCAGGCTCCTCCTGCTCACATGGCTCACCCTTCTCTTCTACAGGGATGGAGAGAAGAGGAGAGGCATAAAGAGTGAGGGAGGGAAAGAGAAGGATTGTGTGTGTGTGTGTCTGTCTCTGTGTGCGAGTGCGTGTGTGAGAGCGTGTGTGTGTGTGTGCACCAGAGGTTCCGCTTGAGAAAAATGTTGCCGGTCAAAATGACCGGCTGAGTTTTCATTTCCCGGACATTTTAATGATAAGCCGGCCAAATATCTATTCCTGCTTCTAAATTAGCCTATTGAAGAAAACTGACGGCATGCGTAGCTTAAATAATAACATAATCAGGTAGTTTAGAATGCAACATGTTTATTTGCCTAAGTTCACAATGGGAAAAAAAACATTAATGTCTGATGCGCGTCAATAGAGTCCGTTAATCGCAACCTGCTGTGGCGTTAAATTGAGCGCAGCAACAGGGTCATTGCTCTGATTATGTTCATTCTAAAATTATTCGACCCTCTTGTGAATCCTTTGCGTCGCCTTTTCGCAGTGCTAACAGAACATTTTACTGTGACTATCAATTACCTCACACCTTAGCTAAGAGAACTTGTCACTCCATAACGCTAAACGCCCAACATTTCGGCCTTCAAGCTGTTCGAACATCTAAGGTTCAGGTAGTCAGTATTTGGAAAGTTCACTTTCTACATGAACTAGTTCAGTTCATAATTTATAATTCAAAAGTTCACAGCTCCAAAAAATGAACTTGTTCTGTTCGTTTTTTCAATATGCTGCGAGCTATAATATTTCCAAATCTCTATCTGTCTGCAATACCGCTCTCGGATCCTACACAACTTCGGCGCGCTCACGCACGGGCATAGACAGTAAAATGAAATGAAACGCAAAAATGAGATGCAACACTGCAGGTATTACAGATTCATCCTCGTCAGACGGTTTACCCTCATCAGTTGCGTTTGGCCCTCTGAAAAAAAGCTTTTAAGGCTAGTCTGCTTGGCCATGTTCGCTTCTTGTTTGTTACCGACGGTTTGCGCTTTATTTAAAATGCAGCATATGCGTGTTGTTTAATAACGGCAGATTAGCCTGTTCCACATAATAAGGGTAGTGCACGTTTGCTTTATAGGCCTTAATATTAGGATTGTTGCCAAATTCAGATTGTGTTTGCGAGACGGGATTTTTAAGAAATTCCAATCAGACAATTTGACCGGTGAGCTCTTGTATTTTCGGACATTTCAATTCTTTTTCGGACAAACGGAAACGCTGGTGTGCACGTGTGTGGAAGTGTCTGTTTGTGTGTGTGAGAGAGTGTCTGTGTCTGTGTCTGTGTCTGTGTCTGTGTCTGTGTCTGTGTCTGTGTCTGTGTCTGTGTCTGTGTCTGTGTCTGTGTCTGTGTCTGTGTCTGTGTCTGTGTGTACCTGTGGAGTCTTTGTACTGGTTCTCTGGCAGGGCAGACAGCAGTGCGCTGTGGCGGCCGAGTTTAGAGGGAGGGGCTCTCCTGTTGCGCTTCTTACTCAGCTGCACTCTTGAACGCATGGCGCTGGAGTCCAGCAGAGACATAGAGGTCTGTACACACACACACGTACGCACACAGATGCACAGAAGCACACACACGCAAGCGTGCACACACACATACGCAAGCACACACACACACACACACGCAAGCACATGCAAACATGCAGACACACAAACACAATCCACGGACACACAAACACAGACAATGTGGTTAGTTTACATGTTGAGTCACTCACACGGAATCAGTTCTTGGCCCTGAAGTGACATGACAAGTTGTTATTAAGTAGCTCGTACGTACAGTTTGTGCGACAATAAAAACTGACTGAAGTCAGCCTTGTTTGTTTGTTTGTTTGTCAGAGAAGAAACTCACACGCCGAGTTCCAGATAACCCATCCGGTTAGATTAGGTAATTTCTACCAGCCGTTCTCACAATCAAAATATGACCCCTTGTGTTACTTCCATTAATTTCACCCCGTTAACAAACGATTCTCTCTTTTGGGACCAACCTCAGGGAAGGGGAGGGGCGCTGCAGGCTCCTCTGGGGAGGGGGTGGAGTCATCTGGAGTGTCTGTGGGCGTGGTCTGCTCTCCTAGAGTGTGTGGCGGGTTGGGTTTCCTTGGTGATGGAGTGAGGATGCCGTCTGAGGATGGGGTAGCTGGAGTAAGACTGAGTGGACCAAAAAGAGAGAGATGTAAAATGTGTGTGTATGTCAGACCAAAGATGAGGGTGTCACTCTTTCATTCAGTTGCACACTCCTTCACAGTGACATAAATGTAGCAGATAAGTAGAGTATAATGCCATCATGCTCTTTGTGTAATTCCTTCTGCAACCACAGGGTGTCCCCCAGGGCCAATGGAATGGATGAGGAATCACTGATGACTCCACTGTGGAGTCATTTACTTACTTTACTTGGGGACTTCATATATCATGTTGTAACATATAGCACAACATTTTATATACAGATATGGTATAGACCATGGAGTTATCTGGATTTGATTAGTCTACTTCCGCTCTCATTTGACTATTGTGTCTGTTTCCTGCCTTTCCATAACAGAGAGGTATCCTGGCAGCTGTGCTTCTTCATTAATTCCCCCTGTTCACTCTCTCCCTTTGCCTAGTCGTCATACCTTCTTCCTTATCCATTTAATTAGCTTATTTTTTTCTCCAAAAGGGCCCTGCCCTGCCCTGTAGCTGATGTATGTGTGTGTCACAGCCTCTGGCTAAGAGGGCAGTGCTGGAGACAGAGCCATCCTTCAGGGCACACAGAACACCATAGGGACTATTGATCCTGGTGTTCCAGAGATGCTCCCTAAGCCTGGTCCATGCCAGTGAGTCAGCATCACCCAGAGTCTTTAGCAGGACAGATGTATGGGTTAATAGTGTTTGGGTGTGTGTGTCTGTGTGTGTCTGTGTGTGTCTGTGTGTGTCTGTGTGTGTCTGTGTGTGTCTGTGTGTGTCTGTGTGTGTCTGTGTGTGTCTGTGTGTGTCTGTGTGTGTCTGTGCCAAACAGATGTAATTACAGATTATAATTTTCCATTTTTAAATGAATTTTGCTTACATTACAGATTTGGATTCAATCAGAATTTCAGTTTAGTTTAAGGTTAGTTAGCTAGTTTAGTTAAGAATAAAAGTTGTCAAGGATTATGGCGTTTGCTCATCACTGAGGATATAAACATTCCAAGATTAAATGAACATATACATTTGATTCTTAAAGATGAAGTCTGCAATTTGGTTTTGGTTCCACGCAAGGTTGTCACTATGTGTGCTCAACAGCCATTAGAATAACACCCCTCTCTTCTGTGCACCTGAAGCCCCATGTTGATTGGTTGGGATTGTTTATGGCTCTGTCCGAGTGACTATGTCTGTTTCTCATTTACAGAGCGAGGACTGTGTGAACACCAGAGGCAATTGGCTGAATTGGACCAAAACTCTATGGAATTAGAATCACAGACTCACCTTTAATACACATTAAAGGTAAGAGCACGAATAAATATTTCATCCATGTGCTTCAGCCAAACAATATGACTTGGGTTTTCACCGTCAACCTTACCTGTGTAGTTAACTAAAAACCTCATGCTCTGTCTCACTATATCCTATCCCATGGGCATTGTGTATTTGCGTCTCTGTTAACTGTTAAGGTGAAGGTAAACTTGAAGATTTGGGGGATTTTTCCCTTTGATTTCTACACCACAGATGCTGTAACCTGAATTTGCCATGCATATGCTTGTCCTGTTTTCACCATTAAACTAAAACTAGACCCAAACAGGACTCACACGTTTCCTCCTGACATATCTGACTCCATTAGACAATAACTACTAATACTTCCATTCGTTAGCAAGTGTAGGTCCTGATGCTATATCACTATGTTAAGGTCGTCGGCTATGGCTACTAGGGCCAATGATTTTCTGCGAAAACGGACGAAATTCGTGGAATGGCCACGGCCACGACCTCCTGTTCAACGGTTGACACGACACCTCCCCTACAGCCTGTCGCATTCGCTCAGCTTCCCAATCGCATTCAAATATATTTTCTTCTTTCTTCTGTTCTGTTGATGGCTGGCGAACAACAATCTTAGAAGGTTTGGGTCACTTGTGCCACATATTATTTACTCATTTTAAGCCACCAACGGAGAGTTCAGTTTTTTTAAACGGAAAATGATTGGCCCTAAGCTACACACTGTACACAGAATTTAGGGGGCTTGACACCGTTGAATGGATACAATGTCTGCCTTCTTGAAACGATAACAATTACTATTTCTTTTACTTTTCTTTTCTTCTTTTCTCTTTAATTATTAGTGTCCATGTAGTTGTACATTTTCTTTGGGAAAATTATCTCATTTCAGTTCATGAAAATGTCTCAAAAACCATTAGTTTTTGTCTTGGTTTAGTTTACAACAATAACCCTATGTTCATTCACTCACACATGCCCTTGGCAAGGCTAAGTGCTCTCTTGGAGTGAGTGTGCAGTCAAGGGCTTGTGTCTGCATCCTTTCTTGAGTGAATGGATGTTGGGTGAGTTACTAGAGAGGATCTGAACTGAATGTGTCTTTGCTGGTGTAACAAGGCTGGAATGAATATCAAAAACGTGAAATAGGGTCTGAGTAAGGGGGGCAAGCAATTAATGAGGTGTGTGTGTGTTTGTGTGTGTGTATGAGAAAAAAAGAGAGGGTGGGAGTGTGAAAGAGAGAATGATGGAGAAAGAGAGAAAGTAATAAAAGAGGAAAAATAAAAAAAGAGAAAGAAAGACAGAAAAAGAGGGAGGGAGAGAGATGGGTTTAAAGCTGAGTACCTGTCATCGGTGCGTAGTCCTGTCTCCCACGTGCCGTACTGGCTGTCTGTCTCCTGCACCAGGGTGTCTGTGTCCTTGGGGTCTTGCTCACCACTCACACACTGTTTCAGCTGCTCCTGCAGGGACAGAGGGAGGGGAGGACAGACACAGACACAGACACACACACACACACACACACACACAGACACACACACAGACACACACACAGACACACATAGAGCCAGGTTAATGAAGAAGAAAAGCCTTGTGACATAAGATGGTTTGCGTTTAGAGTATTTAGGGTTAATTTCTCTCGCAGACATTTCTGGCCCAAAAGACTCACAACTCAAGAGGGTAACAGGTTTAGTCTATTTTAATTAGTGTTATGGATACATTAAAATGAATGAATGTATGTGTATACAGCCGCGGAAAAAATTAAGAGACCACTTCAAAATTATCAGTTTCTCTGGTTTTACTATTTATTGGTATGTGTTAAAGTAAAATGTACATTTTTGTTTTATTCTATAACCTACTGGCAACATTCCTACCAAATTTCAAATAAAAATATTGTCATTTAGATCATTTATTTGCAGAAAAATGACAATTGGTCAAAATAGCAAAAAAGATGCAGTGTCTTCAGATCTCGAATAATGCAAAGAAAACAAGCTCATATTCATTTTTAAACTACACAATACTAATGCTTTAACTTAGGAAGAGTTCAGAAATCAATATTTGGTGGAATAACCTTGATTTAAAATCACAACTTTCATGTGTCTTGGCATGCTCTCCACCAGTCTTTCACATTGCCTTTGGGTGACTTTATGCTACTCCTGGCGCAAGAATTCAAGCAGCTCGGCTTCTTTTCATGGCTTGTGACCATCCATCTTCCTCTTGATCACATTTCAGAGTTTTTTTTATGGGATTCAGGTCTCGAAATTGGGCTGGCCATGATAGGGACCTGATCTGGTGATACTCCATCCACACCTTTACTGGCCTGGCTGTGTGGCATGGAGCATTGCCCTGCTGGAAAAAACACTTCTCAGAGTTGGGGAACATTGTCAGAGCAAAAGGAAGCAAGTTTTTCTTCCGGGATAACGTTGTACTTTGCCTGGCTGAGGTTTGTAAAAGACCATAAGGATTGAACCAAAGCCGACTGGAGGGTCTCCTAGTTCGTCTTCTCTGATGAGTCCAATTTCACAGTAGGTGCAAGACTCTGTGGCTTGTAGGCCTCTCCAGGTCTCCGTCTAACCATCAGACGACCATGTGTTGGGCAAAGCTGAAAATTGGACTGGTATCACCAAATCAGGACCCTGTCATGGCCAGCCCAATTTCGAGACCTGAATCCCATAAAAAAAACTCTGAAATGTGATCAAGAGGAAGATGGATGGTCACAAGCCATGAAAAGAAGCCGAGCTGCTTGAATTCTTGCGCCAGGAGTAGCATAAAGTCACCCAACGGCAATGTGAAAGACTGGTGGAGAGCATGCCAAGACACATGAAAGTTGTGATTTTAAATCAAGGTTATTCCACCAAATATTGATTTCTGAACTCTTCCTAAGTTAAAGCATTAGTATTGTGTAGTTTAAAAATGAATATGAGCTTGTTTTCTTTGCATTATTCGAGATCTGAAGACACTGCATCTTTTTTGCTATTTTGACCAATTGTCATTTTTCTGCAAATAAATGATCTAAATGACAATATTTTTATTTGAAATTTGGTAGGAATGTTGCCAGTAGGTTATAGAATAAAACAAAAATGTACATTTTACTTTAACACATACCAATAAATAGTAAAACCAGAGAAACTGATAATTTTGAAGTGGTCTCTTATTTTTTTTCCGCGGCTGTATATGTCTGCATGTATGGGGAGAGAGAAGGGTGGGGGGGGGGGAGGGGAGAGAGTATAAGAATGATGTAATACCAAAAGCTGGCCAGTAGATGGAGGCAGCGTCATATGATGGAAAACCATTTTAATTCACAATGCTTCGCAACTCATTAGGGTGACATCACTATCACACACACCCACGCCCACACACACACACAACTGAACCCAATATCCTCAAGAGAGAAACAAGCGAATTACACCATCCTGTCCTGCAGAGAGAGGCACTCAATCTCACCTCAATCTTGCCTTGCCTAGCTGTTTAGTTATTAAAGTCGTAAACATTCTTATAGGGTGATGCATGACTGACGGTGTGGTTGATTGTTTATGTCAATGGTCTGTGTGTGTGTGTGTGTGTGAGCATGTATGTGCAAGAGAGAGAGGGAGAGAGAGAAAGAAGGAAGATTAGAGAAGGAGAGAGATGCTGAGTTGGCCATAGCTGGTCAGCTGGACAAGGGGAAGCAATGAGATCAGCTCATGATGGAGGGATCATCAGAAAAACAGGGAGAGAGAATAAGAGAGAGAGAGAAAGACAGAGAAAGAAACAGTGAGTATGTGAGAGAGAGACCAAGACCAGTGTGTGTGTGTGTGTGTGTGTGTGTGTGTGTGTGTGTGTGTGTGTGTCTGTTCAACCGTGTCTCTTTTAATGAGGGCAGTACAGAGGGTGCAGTGTCCTGTGCGCGCACACACACAAACACACACACACACACACACACACACACACACACACACACACACACACACACACACACACCCTGCCTCATTCCTTCATGCATATAATAACACAAACGGATAATAAACAGGTCCTTGTGTAGAGGAGATAACAGAAGAGGACATCTGACGTGTGGATAAGTGAGTGTGCCTGTGTGTATCAGCTGTAGCGTCCGTCATGCTGGTGAGTGCAGAAACAACAGTCCAGGATGTCATTCATCATCACCGCCTTTCCTGCCAGGAAGAGAGTGACGGGGAGGGGAGGTGTGTGTGTGTGTGTGTGTGTGTGTGTGTGTGTGTGTGTGTGTGTGTGTGTGTGTGTGTACTCAGGGGGGTAGAGAGGGTTTTCCAGATAGAGGACAAGAGTAGGACCGAACTTCACTCACACACACGCGTAACCCATACACTCCAGATATGTAAAGTATGCAACTGGTGTATAGAAAACCCATTAAAGATGCTCAGAAGATGGTCTACAGACTGCAGAATTTAAAAGGACAGACACACACGCAGACACACACGCACGCACACACACACACACACACACACACAAGGTGAGGTCAGACTACTATTGCCTTGGGGCATATATTGACGGTATTAGGGAGTAGCCGACTTGCCAAACAATGTGCCATTCTTTATGTCAAGGTTCTGTGGCCTATTAAAAACAAATAACAGCACCCTTATCAGAACAGGAGGCACTGCTTGCTGAAGCACGGCCAATCTCTTGTCAAGTCTTCTACAGACCTTTTCCATTATAGAACGAGGAAAAATGGTGAGAGAGAGAGAAAGAGAAAACGAATATCAACTCACTCCATCCGTTCCTCGTCCTTCACAGACAGGAAGGGTGCACCAGGGGGAAGTGACAGAACAATGAACGGATGAAAGCAAGGGAGGAGAGAGGGAGGGGGGGACATGGGGAGGCAGAAGAAGGAAGGGGTCTAAAACATAGATACGTGCTTAGACTGTGAGATGGAGCGGTGTGGTTTTCAGGTATGGTGGTGGGAGAATGCTATATGTTGTGTGTCTATATCTATATCCATATCTATATATGATCCATCATCACTGGCCTGAATGACTACAGGCCGGTCGCTCTGACGTCTGTGGTCATGAAGTCCTTTGAGAGACTGGTGTTGTCCCACCTGAAGGTCATCACAGGCCCCCTGCTGGACCCTCTCCAGTTCGCCTACCGGGCTAATAGGTCAGTTGAAGATGCAGTAAACATGGGACTGCACTACATCCTACAACACCTTGACTCCCCAGGGACGTATGCTAGGATGCTGTTTGTGGACTTCAGCTCGGCGTTCAACACCATCATGCCGGAAGCCCTCCTCACCAAACTCACCCAGCTCACTGTGCCCGCCTCCACCTGTCAGTGGATAACAAACTTCCTGACAGACAGGAAGCAGCAGGTAAGGCTGGGAGAAATAACATCCAGCACCAGAACAGTCAGCACTGGTGCTCCCCAGGGTTGCGTGCTCTCCCCGCTGCTCTTTTCCCTGTACACAAATGACTGCACCTCAGGAGACCCGTC
The DNA here is from genome assembly GCF_963457725.1 of Sprattus sprattus. Taxonomy (NCBI): domain Eukaryota; kingdom Metazoa; phylum Chordata; class Actinopteri; order Clupeiformes; family Clupeidae; genus Sprattus; species Sprattus sprattus. Next base: position 13,345,266 of record NC_137913.1, on the reverse strand, counting down.
TGTTCAGCTCCTGAAATTTGCAGACGACACTACAATCATCGGCCTCATCCGAGATGGAGATGAGTCTGCATACCGGAGGGAAGTTGAACAGCTCGCCCTGTGGTGCAGTCGCTACAACCTGGAGTTGAACTCGCTCAAAACTGTTGAAATGATAGTGGACTTCAGGAGGAACCCCCCATCACTGCCCCCCCTCACCATACTGAACTGCACTGTGTCTGCCGTGGAATCCTTCAGGTTTCTGGGTTCCACAATCTCCCAGAACCTGAAGTGGGAGCCAAACATTAGATCAGTCACCAAAAAGGCCCAGCAGCGGATGTTCTTCCTGCGCCAGCTCAGGAAGTACAACCTGCCTCAGGAGCTGCTGATCCAGTTTTACACTGCAGTCATTGAGTCTGTTCTCTGCTCATCTATCACTGTCTGGTTTGGATCGGCCACTAAACTGGACAGGAACAGACTACAACGGACAGTCAGATCAGCAGAAATCATCATTGGTGCCGACCTGCCCACCATCCAGGACCTGTACACCACCAGAGCCAGGAAACGGGCAGGGAAAATTATTGCAGACCCCTCACACCCTGGACATAATCTGTTTCAGCTCCTCCCCTCTGGCAGGCGCTACAGATCCCTGCACACCAGAACCACCAGACACATGAACAGTTTTTTTCCCCTTTTCGTCACCTTAATGAACACTTGAAAATGTATTATATTTATTATTATATTTATATTACATTATATTTATTTATTTGATCCTAAACTGTTGTGATATATTGCACATTTTCAGTTAAAGTACATTGAGAGCAACTAAACACCACAACAAATTCCTTGTATATGAAAATGTACTTGGCCAATAAACATGATTCTGATTCTGATTCTGATTCTGATATATATATATATATTAGGGCCGGGACTTTAACGCGTTAATTAAGATTAATTAATTTCACAAAAATGAACGCGTTAAAAAAATTGACACATTTTAATCGTATCTATTTTTGCACCGCAGAACGTTTCTCACTGGAGGAGTTTCAGACGGACCGATTATACTGGCGCACCAACTAACGCGCATAAATTCGGTTCAAACAAGTTGAACCTTAGACATACATATATATGTCTATGAGTTGAATAACAAACCACAGTGGCACAGTGAACATGAACAAAGAAGCTGATGAGACCGCGTTGGTTGGCCCAGTGAATGGGACATTTTGTTACAAAAAATGAACGGATGGAGGCGTCGATAAGAACATGGTTCAGTGCAAGCTATGCAACAAGGAATTCGCATATCACCGCAGCACATCGAGTATCACCTCAATGCAAAACATATAGCAGCTAGCGTGGACGTTAAGCATGACTCCGGGTACAACCAGAGATGTTTTCTAACAGTCAGGGTTTCCAATGTTCTGAATGTACTTGAAAGTATTGTGTTTTACTTAAAAAACCCAAAGTATTATAGTTTACAGAAGGTCTACCTATCTATAGGCTACCTGGATTTCTGAAATGTACTACATTTCTAAATATGGTATTGCTACACTTAATGGCAAAAATTGCACTGGTCTGTTGGACTTGAACAAAAATAAACAATATTTGTGTTGCTTAAGCTTATGTATTCAGTCATTATTCAATGGTATACTAAAAATCCATGTGAAAAAAATTACTTCTCACTGTTCTCAGGTGAAATATTTATTTGCGATTAAAATGCGATTCATTTCGATTAATTAATTACAAAGCCTCTGATTAATTCGATACATTTTTTTAATCGAGTCCCGGCCCTAATATATATATATCTCTGTCTATATAGGCTATGCAAGTGTTTATATGTGTGAATTTCTCTGTCTCTCCCTTTATCCATCTTGTGTGTGTGTGAGGGAGTAAGTGTGTTGTGATTGTGTGAGTGTGAGTGTGAGTGTAGTCCCAGCCGACGTCAACGCTTTCCCCACTGCATCTGCACTTTCACATCTCTCTCTCGCTCTCTCCGCACCTCTGTCCTGCCCTTACCTCAAAACTAACACACAAGGAAGAGAGGAAGAAAACCAGAGAGGGCAGAAGAGAGGGAGGAGGAAGGAGGGAGAAAGAGAAAGAGACAAGAAACAGAAGAGAGAGAGAGAAAAGAGAGAGTGACGGAATAAAATAACATGTCTGTGGTGAGATTGAAAGGGGGCTTATGCAACATCATGCCAGTAAAGCTGGTTGGGCTGAAGTGAGCCGCTGTAGAAACAGGCCTGAAATGTCATGTGCCACTGTAATAAAAATGACAAAGTAGAAAAAAGTCCACTCCGATTCCTCTCCCCAACCAAAGCTAACACACTACTGAGAGAAGACAGAAAAAAGTCCCTCAGTCTATGACAACAAAAAGAACAAATAAAGTGTGGAGCCCTCTGGTTCAACATATCTCCTGTGCTCTCTGCTGCTCCGTTTCCCCCTTCTGAAACATTCACGATCGAGGGACCTGCCAGAAATAAGGACGACATTCCAACTCCATCTAAATGCACACCGACACACACGCACACAGGGCTCAGCACTCTCCCTACCCCATCAATATTTCATTTACAGCTTAACTGATATGGCAAACTTGCTTCTCTTCCCCTTTCAGGACAGTTAACAGTTTGATGCTCTTTCTGGACAAACATAAGCCCTTATATAACAATAACAACATCAACAACAGTACGCATCATAAAAATCTACACAATATTCTACATTTGAGCCTTAAAAGTTAAGACACAAATTATAGTGGAGGTGTGCTGTGTCTATACACACTTAGATGACAGTCTTCTCAGAAACCCATAGGCTAAAAACCTCTGCAGGCTTACAAACACAGTACTGATAATAACAAAGACAGTGATTGGCAATGCAACAGCCAATATTAGCAAGAACAGGGGAAAACTGTTCCAGACCTACACATCTACCTGATGAGGCAGGCCTATCTATAATAAGACACCCACAACCAGCAGGGCAGTGTCCAACAACTCCATGCAAATTGTGTTATTGTGTTACCTACACACTCACATGTGCTTTAATCCTGCTACAGTCACAGGTATGCTCATGTGGTTATGAGTAGGGCTGGGTATCACGGCCAAGTTCCTGAATCGATTCGATTTCGATTCTGAAGGCTTTAAATCGATTAATCACGATTCGATTCGATCCGAATCGGTTCCATCTGTTCCTAGATTGAATGATAAGTTTTAAGGAAATATTCTTTATAGGCTATCATCATTAATTCATCACTAAAATCATTAATTGTGACTAAAATCTTGTAATTGTGACTGTTAATTAACATCCTTAGCAAGATTTTACATTATATTTCAACGTGATGGCCTGCCTAATTCAACATATTAAAGGCACAATATGCTACAATTATGCTTCAGGATTAGGGTTAGGATAAGCAGTTTAACCTTAAAATAACAGCTTAAAAAAAATTGGGGCGCTACAATGACTTTTAATATGGAGAATTGCGTCCGTGCCAATGGCATAGCAGGGTCGATAGGCATATAACTGCGTTCTGTAGTTTTGCCTGCCGATGCCCGCCGACCTGACTTTGATTACCTTCTGCCGATCTAGTAAGTAGCTTATTTGCCGTCTTGCTTAGTCTTGTGTTGCACATGATTGATGTTTGACTGTGTAAGGACAGTCGTTGAGTAATTAGTTTGTCATAATGTCAAAGTCAGCACATTTCATGAGATTTCGTTAGTTTTAGCTGCTAGCATACATTTAGCGAATAGCTATTAATCCTTAATGCACCTTTAATGAAATTATCTTAAAAACAAAAACAAAATCGATCCCGTGCCCTGTGAATCGATAGCGTGAAATTTAAACGAAATCGATCCAAAATCGATTAAATCGATTTTTTTACCCAGGCCTAGTTATGAGTGTGTGTGTAACTTTCCCTATACACAGGTATCCACGTGGTACACAGACACACACACAGACATATTGGAGCCTCCTACACTGTAAAGTGTGGAGGACATCAGCAGTGGATCAAGGGCCTTTTTTAGACGCATCTGGGGCACCATTTCCCCCCATCCACAGTGCAGGTTTATACCAAAGTCAACATAGGGGACAGCAAGCTCTCTCTGTGTCTCTCTGTGTCTCTCTGTGTCTCTCTCTCCTTCTCTCAATTTTAGCAAACGCCACTTTCATGTTTCATGACAAAAAACACTATCCTGCCATTATGGTTTAAATCCCCAAATCAGTATAAAAGGATTACACTGTTCCACTCCATTCTGCTGTAGTCTTGTAAGGAAGCAAAACGCTGCAAATCAACTTCACCATTTAATCCCCACAAAACAGTTAGACCACTACACATCCTGCACACACACAACACACACACACCAACAAACACACACACACACACACACACACACACACACACACACACACACACACACACACAGATCTGATTAGCCTAAAGACCAAGCTAGACCACTAAAGAGAGCTCTGATACTACATTATGCACACCCACTCTCGCATCTCCTGTGATCACAATTATATTTCTATCCAGGGCACCAACTGAACAAGACATGATCAGCGGGTTGGCGGTATGCTTCTGGAGGCAGTGCATGACTTTCACAAAGGTCATTCTGACCCTGAATAGCACAGCTGATGAAGAGCCGGAGGCCCAGATTTTCTCTCTGTATAACAAATTTCCCATTTTTCTGCAGCGTCCATTATAATAAATTATCTCCCTCTGGAACGAAATACTGTTTTCTGATTGGCTAATGGGGTGTACATTAAGTTTGTATAGAAGGACACCTTGGACGTAGTCCCAGTAGAAAAGTTAAATCGCCGTTCCATATCAGTGCTCTTGAATGATAACCATTGACAACCAACGTAACGTTTTTTTTTTTTTTAAGGACTTCTCTAACGGAAGTACTAGGCTTCAAATCAAAAATTCATCAGGTTAGTATGCATATTAAGTTTCCTAAAGATAAAGGAAATTCTAAATAATAATAATAATAATAAAAACATTTTTGGATGTTGGAAACGGGAGATAAGCGGGATAATGGCCTTCGAGCTGTACAGTTCTACAACGATAATGGACTTCGCAGAGCAACTCCACTCCGCTACGCGTCCTGGAGTTCTTTGCCCCGCATCGTCCATTATCGTTGTAGAACTGTACAGCTCGTCGGCCGTTATCCCTTACAAATCTGACCTCTGAACATTGGGGTGACCTTTTCAAATCAATAGAGCTTTTTGCAACATTCTGAGGGATAATGTATAGTTAGAAAATCAGTGTAAGAAAATAAATCAAGATGGGACGAACAGGACCTCCGCTGCACGTAGCCATATAGGTCTAAAATTATGTTAGAAATATGCCATCAGCTATAGGATGTCACCAGGCAGAACTGTAAAAAGATTTTCAGATTCTTCAGTCACTCCTTGATGTTTGATATTCGTTATCGGCAGCGATATCAACTTGATGTTCGATATCAATAAACGGATATTTGAGCACTGACGTGATCACTCCACAGACCACTCCAACCATGACACTGCGTAGGACGATCACAGCCACTCGATTCATCAGGCTTGGTCACGAGATGTTAGGAGGAACTACGCTGTTTTAAGAGTAAAGAGGCACCGAGGGTAAAGTTACGCCGCCGGGCAACATCAGGGATGAGTGGCTGCTCAAGGGATGGAATGGGGGGAGGAGGGGGGCTATAGAGGGAGATGATAAAAGGGGATGGGATCTTCAGGCGAAGATGTGAGAAGCAGCTCCACTCGTGCATGCAGACAATGAATAGGAGAGGCAGAATTAGAGTGGGGAGAGTTTCTGGCTAGAACGTGTGGAGAACGTGAGCAAGAAAGGAGAGAAAGTGACTGAGCGAGGAAAGAGAGAGAGAAAGATGGGATGGAATGGGATAGGGGAAGACAGAAAATGGAGAGAGAATAAGGACAGTCAGAAAATGTGTGCGTGTGAGGGGTAGGGATGAGTGGATGAAGACTAGTGTTAGAAGGAGGGATGCATCCTGTCGGTTGCCCGGAGAGGCAGAGAGCAGGCTAGGTCTTTAGGCTAATCAGATCACCACTCGTGTGTGTGTGTGTGTGTGTGTGTGTGTGTGTATGCAGGATGCAGCTAGTGGCCAGGCTCACCAGAGGCCATGAGAAACCCAACCCTGCAATCAGAAGCGTCCATTCAGCCACACTGATTCCCAGCACAGATAGCTTACACTACCAGCAGCCCCTTAAACGCTTCAACATATGCTACTGCCTCATACACAAAGCAAACACACAGAGAGAAAGACACAGACATGCATAGGGCTTATTTCTCTCCCTGAAACAACATGCTTTCTATTATTTCCTCCTCTTATACACGCACGCAGGCAGGCAGGCACGCACACATACATACACCTCCCTCCTTCCTCTTTTCACTGGGGGATGAGAGTCTTGACATCTTTAACATATGGCGCTGTGTTGCTGTGGGCAAGGGCTGCTCTGTGCTGAGCGTTAGCACAGGTCCCATGCAGACATATAGCGTAGCAAACACACAGGACCAGCTCGACCAGATCGACCTCTCTACCTGTCCTTTTGACTAAAAATACAAGTGCATTTGCGCACACACACAAACACTCTGTATATAGAGTGTGTGTGTGTATATAGAGTGTGTGTGTGTATATACACACACACTCTATACACACACACACACTCTATATACCCACACACACTCTATACACACACACACACACACACACACACACACACACACGCAAACGCACGCACACGCGCATACACGCACCTTTGACCTGGTTATCACTGCATAGCAACCATTACTTGGAAGGTTGCCCTGGCCTTGCCAGTTTTTGCATTGCTTTTCACACTATCATCATAGAGATGCTCCTCCTATTAAAACACCATCAGAGGACTCCTGATATGTAGGGATGATGTTTGAAACTGCGATGAGGAAAATCAAAAGCTACCACAGAGTGGGTAGGAGAACTAAACACTGGACTGCTAAAGACAGGATAGTGGAGGTAGAAGGCAAACAGAGCGTTAGCATTAAGAGAATAAAATGAAAGAAAACTAAAAGATTAGGAAAAGTGGATGAAGAAAGTCTGAGGTGAGAAGAGAAGAGAAAAGAAGAGAAGAGAATGCTGGACGTATCAGACTTTCAGAAAAATAATGGAAAATGTTCTACTCTGATGTACATGGTTCTGTACAAAATGTTTGGTAACATAATGAGTCATCTGACAACAAAGATGGGTGGGGGTTCAAGTTTTAGACAAAAGCACAGCAAAGTGTGTGATGGTAAGTGAGTGTGTGACAAAATTAGCTTACAGAAGTGGGTGTGGCAGGGGAGGTGGGGTGTCTCCGTAGCGACAGGCGTTGGCTGCGTAGTGAGAGCCTACGAAAGGAGTCACGGCTGCGGGAGGCCAGGCTGCGAAGAGACGCCGCCCGCTTGAAGCCGCTGCCTTCCTCGATACCTCCACCTCCTCCTCCTCCTTCTCCTTGCTCAACACTACTCGAGACGAAGCTCAGGGCCCCTTGCAGGGAGCGCCGAACGTTACCCACCCAACCAGTCACCTGGGATTGGGCCACGTTCAACTTATCACCAAGGTACTCCATTGCTGAGTGTGAATGAAGAGTTTACAGACAGGAACCAAAAGTTCAGTTCTGGGTCTGCTGCCAACAATCACAAGAGGTCCTGATTTTTTTTGCAAACACTGAAACAGGTTTTTTTGTTTGCCTCTAAGGGTTGGCTGTAGTCCAACAGGAAACGCATGCGCTTGCCTGTACGTGACAGAACAGAACAAAGCCTGTGTACATCTACATCCTTTTCAGAGCTTTGGATCCGAACTGAGAGAAAGTTCTGGTAGTTGTCAAGATGAGGTGCATCAACGGTTCCTCTTTCACAGCATGAGTAGTGAAGCTCCAAGCTGGTCCCATCCAAGTCTTTCAGCAATTAGGGTATGGTGTGACCCACCCTAACTCAACTCAACTCAACTGGCCTCCACGGGTAGCTGGTGACCTGGTTGAGGCTTGCTTTCAAAGTGACACCGGAGCTAGATCCTTGCTCTCTCGCTCTGAGCACGCGAGGGGCACTTGCTATTGTGGAGCTGAAGGGTAAGGGTCCGAAGTAGGTCAGGGAGTTGTTCCCGATCTCCCTCACACACACACTCACACACTCACTGGCTCGCTACAGCACACATACACAGAGCCTACAGATCTCTGTCCAGTCAGCTGGCCTCTAGCTGAGTCAACCTCAATCTCTCATCACGGTCGCGCTGGCTGGCAACTTCAGCGGAAGCTTTTCTTGAGTGACGGGTGAGCTCAAAGCATCTCAAGAGTTGGTCCGCTGAGGAGGAGAGGAGGTGGTGCATTGCGGGCCTATAGTCACTAACATTCGTCACTTGCATTCCTACTGATCCCCATGTCCTCCGTGGCTTTCTGCTTCAGCTCTGAAGTGACGCTGTGTGACGATCATCTAGAATATTCCAGCTACTCCATGGTAATCTGAGTCACACAACTACAGGTCTTGCACCACAGCGCTTGCAGTCGGGGGTTCTTCCAAAAATGTAAATTGAATGTATCAGTTTCTAAATGTCAGGCACACCCTCTGATTCATCAAGAGTGCCCTCACTTCATCTAGGCTCTAAGCAAGCAGCAGTAGCATCTCTTACAGGGCAATACTGCACAATAATATCTCTATCGCTGGAAACTGGTGACTGAGCTCCCAGCTGCCATAGATCCACTCTGCAGTCTGAGCTGAAACTGAGCTGCCTAAAGTTACCGCATCTAACGCCACAGCTTGCAGGGCTTGTTCGGGCACACACACACAGACACAATGCCCCTGCATAAACACACACACATTAACTTCAAAATGACAGATAGGACATTTTGTTTTTGTGCAAGGCAAGGGCGACCACACCTGTGTGATCAGAGTTTGTTTGTTTTAGTCTATTTAAAGCTTTCCTCACTCTAAATGTGTGAGCACATTTCAACCCTGATTCATTCAGACACAGAAGCTACTTCTGAAAACTGCCATATACACAGAGCATTAAGATCTACAAGACTCTCTTCTCTTATGTCAACAAATGCGATTGACAGTCCTAAACACGTGTGCCCCCCCCCACACACACACACATAGACATACCCCGTCTCTCGCTCTCTCTCTCACATACACACACACACACCCACACACCCCAGAGAAGTCTCTTCTCCAAATCAACCACCTCTGTATCCTTGTCTGTCTTAAATCCTCCTCAGGCACAGTCCTGATCGTCCCGAAACTCAGACCTCTGTGGTTAAATCCCTTGCAGAGGACTGAGACGCAGCCGGCTTCCCCAGCCAATCGCTTTCTCTAGGGGGAACTCAGCCGGGAGGAAGCCCATCGCCCCGCAGGCACTACTGCTGCTGCTGCTGCCGATCACCATGCGCCGCTTCTCCGTCCTATTCTGTATGCAGTGCCTCTTCTGCTTGGTGCATTAAGGGAGCACTCCACGAAACAACATTCCATGAGCCTGGAGCAGAGGAAGAGGTCGAAATGCCCTTCAGATGCTCCTCTCCCTCGTCACCTTCTCCCACCTCCCTTGCAGGTGCTAGCAGGTAAGGGATGAATGCGTCAGCGAATCTGCTCCCGGTGCTCAGCGCTAGAGGACTTGTGCTCAAGGAGAACACAGAGAGGAGGAAGCAACTGGGAGAGAGAGAGAGAGAGAGAGAGAGAATGTGGGAGAGGGAGTGTGGGAGAGAGAGAGAGGGGGAGAGAGAGAGAGAGAGCGAGACAGGGAGAGAGAAGGAGGGGTGAGGGAAGCCGGTGATTTGCGACAGGAGGGAGGCGGGTGATGTACGCGCTGCAGTGGCTGTTCCTGCACGCGGGTGATCGGAACGAGGCAGGAGATTGGGGGTGGGGGGGGGAGTGGAGTTATTATGTAATCCTGCCAGTGATCCCACATCTCTGGGAGTGCAAAAGGGGACTCGGGGACAGAGAGAAGCAGGGACAAAATAAAGGGAAAAAGGCAGAGATATTGAGAAACAAGTCCGGGAAGAGAACAGAACCAGCATTCCCCATGACAGTGACAGTGTGTATACCAGTTTGCTTTGGGCAGTCTTTGATCTGTGTCTATGTGGGGTGTGTGTGTGTGTGTGTGTGTGTGTGTGTGTGTGTGCTTGCCTAAGACATGCACAGGCAGATTTCTCTTACACATCAACACCCTCCACGTCACAAGCCGGACAATCAGAAGTGCTTATTCATAAGTAAAGCCGATTAGCTGGTCCTCTTCACAGTTGTGTCTCCTGTTGCCCCCTGGTGGCCTACTATGGAAGTTTAGCTACTGCTCATTTCAACACCCATAAACCAAGAACAAAGTATTACACTAAAAGGAAGCCAAAGGATTTTAAAGTGCCTCTTCTTTAAGATAATTTTATTTCTTATTGATCTTCCAATGGCTTCTCTAAAAGTCACTGTGAAGTGGTACCTTCAGTAACACTAAAACATGCTTTAAAAAAACAAAACAATATTGTTGATCACCTTCATTATGCAACACAGCAACCAAAGCTGCCGTGAGCCACATCAGTTCTCTCTGATGCTAATAGAAAAGCTCAGTTATACGAGAACGCTAGTTCTGCATGTCTTTATAGTGGTGAGTTGTAGCTTATGCACAGACTATTAGGTGATGATGAGCTGCCAGACTACTTTCTGTGGTTCGTGATGATGGCCAAGCTTTCGACACATTTGCGGTCTGACTACATGTAGAGTAAAACTACACATGGTTGTAATCACACATGCGTACCAACAGTATAACTACACAGGAGTGTGATTCACTCACTCACTCACACACACAGACACACACACACACACACACACACACACACACACACACACACACACACACAGGAAACTGAGCGTGGACTTCTATTTCAAATAACGACAACAGGATGGCAGATCACTAAGTGCAGAGAGAGAGAGCGAGAGCGAGAGATGGACCCCTAAAACATAAAACTCTTTTATGAGCCTGAATTTACACGTAACTAGAGGACACTGAACTATAGAAGTTTATGGTACACACACTTTTATTTCAGTTTCAGTTTGTTTATGTGATGAAGAGGGACAGTGTACATTAATAAACATGATAATGTAAATGCACCCAATAATAACCAAAAGGCTAGTTTTTATTGGCAGTCCCCCTGATTTAGCTGATGCTTTCATCCATAGCCCCCTACAAGTAAAGGTATAGTTAAATTTGATCAATAACCATGATGTTTTGACATTGAAGACATGGAATCCGTTGGTGTTGTGAGCACACTGCTTACTACCAGTGAGCTTCAAGTGTCTTTTGGGCCTGCTGGTCTTCAGCACACCTCTGGCCATTCAATCACTCAGATTGTACATTCTTCTTTCTAATTGGGTTTCCATTAGATTCTTACCTTGAATCTCTCTGAATACACAGTTGATTCTATAAAATCACTTCAAGCTTACAGTACTTACCATTTCTCTCTTAGTACTTATTTGTCTGTCTCTCTCTAACAGATGTCATTACTCTACTGTTGACTTTGATAGGAATTGACCATTGCAAGTTCAGTGTGTGTGTGGGAGTATGCTAAAGACCGCATTAATATCAAAATGTCAAGTGCACACAACCCAACCCACATGCTTTTAACACTTTTATCACAGTGGGTAAATAGCCATTTATACAGCTTACATACCCCAACCACCAACACCCCCCCCCCACACTCACACACACAAAGAGACACACCCATCCACCAACACATGCAACCTTGGGCAGCCCTGTAATACTTCTGTATAAAAGCCTGAGTCAGCAGTGACATCAACCAGGGTTTCTGTCAACATAGTCAACATTGCCAGAAGCCTCTCCTGATGACATGCCTTGTCAGCTTTACTGTAAGGCCTGCCAGTGGCAAGGCAAAGTACACTGATGCACTCTATGACAGAACTGAAGGGAATATGGACTTCAGCTATGAAATGGTTTGAAAAGAGAAACTTGAAAGTGAAAGCAGAAAAGACGAACACGGAATTTAGGAAGTCTCTCACCACAGCGCTCATCGCTCATCTCTTTCAGGATTGTATCAAAACCGAAATCAGGGGGGTGGTCCGGACATTTTTTCAAAAAGACAGACTACAGAAATGACTAGGCATCACGATCAATGATCAAGCTATTCAAGTTCATTCAAACATACACAACCAAAGTGCGTGATTCATGACATCTTAAGATCCTTAAAGTTCCTTATTTCCTCATTAACATCATCAAAGCTGGACCCAAAGACACACTGGAGCTCTCCAACTTAAACGAGTAGATTTTAGGTGGTCAACACAGGTTTCCAGGACATTTGCTTCATCAAATTTGTTGATTCCAATATTTTGTGAGACTCAAGCTCATGTGTGGAAAGCTGTGACTGTAGTCAGCTGCATGTCTGTTTCCTGTGTAACATAAACCCTTCCCTCCCTTCAACAGTCCCCAGAGCCTTGGTTAGCAGAACTGCCTGTTAGCATCACAGCTCTGAATCAACAGATAAGACCCAACTTACCCACAGCCGCTGCAGGGGTCTCAGGCAGGATGGACACAGGTATAACGCCATTACTGTACACTCAACCACACACATAAAACACCCAACTCGTGGTTTGGCAGTGCACTCTTGGTGAGGAACTGTAAAGCAACTTTCTAGGTCCCCTACTACCCTGGTCCTCTCACAGTTCAGGTTTAACTCTGGGTCTGAGTCTCTTGGGCTGTGCTTTCACTACGCCTCGCACAGACACAACTTCCTCTCCTGAAGTGAGTCACGCTCTGACCGGCCCTCGTCTGCTGTGGGAGCAGCGTGGGTGATGCGCGCATGACTCTTCCTCTGCAGACGACCAAGTCAGAGGGGGAGAGAGAGAGAAAGAGAGAGTCTCTCTCTCTCTCTCACACAGAGTGCAAGAGATACCGAAAGAGGGAGAGACGCAAAGAGAGGTTCTCTCTATATGTCCACCTCTCACTCTCTCTTCCTAACAGAGTGCAAGAGAGACCTGAAGAGGGAGAGAAAAATAATGGGCTAGACTGGAGAGACCGAGAAAAGAGTGAATCAGAGAAAGAGTGATTGACAAAGAAATGGTGCAAGACAGAAATAAAGAGGGAGAAGGAAAGAGCGACATAGACTCCATAAAGTGTGTATTTGAACTTGTATCTTCGTTTCAGCAGTGTACATGTACTTTTTGAAATTGAATTGAAGTGGTTACATTGAACTTCGAGGGAAAGAGAGAGAGAGAGAGGGAGGAAGGGAGGGAGAGGAAGATAAACAGAGAGGAGAGAGAGAGAGAGAGAGAGAGCAAGAGAGAGGGAGGGAGAGAGCGAGAAACAGAGAGGGAGGGAAAGAGAGTGAGACAGAGAAAAGAGGAGGAAAGTCTGGAAGAGGACCTAAGACAATAGCGCTCCTTCAAGAGCACAGCCAGCCAGTCCCACAGTCCTGCTGTTAAGTGTGAGGTGTTCCTCCTCAGACCCTGATCATAATCCACCAATCGGCCTCTTCACCAGGCACACCAACCTTATCTAGAACTGACTGTGCAGCACAGCCACTCACCACAGCTCTGGACTTAATTAACTAATTAACGACACAGACTGGCTTAAAGGGGTCACAGGGTTTTCTCAGGCACTGATGAACAGCGGGTTTTAAATGTCCACCATGGCTGCAGTTCTCCTGAAACTGGTGACCTACTGAGCTGAACCCTAGCTGCATATCAACACTAACATTCTTACTCTGATTCTGTGAAAAAAAAAAAAAAAACGGCCTCCATTATCGATCTGATTGTTCGAACAAACTGTTATGACTGAACAGAGAAAGCGTGTCTGTGTCCTACACAGGTTAGATTGAAGTGCATCAAAACTGCTGTGTGCCTTATACCAAGAACTGTGAAATCTTTGTTTTGAAAGGACTCTTTCTGCTCTGCAGTTGATGTTCGTCATGGTGGTGGCATCAAGATAAAAAACATATATATTTTTTTAAACGACACACTGTAGCTGTCTGAAAGTGAGATTTGATTTGAGCCAAGGTGTTTTTTTCTTCACTTCTATATTTAGAAATTAGTATAGATAATATACAATATGAAGCCAGCTATTCCTATGAACCATAAGAGCACTATCTATAAATACAAGTCAGCAAATCTCAGTCTTCATATCTTATCCAGCTGAGCTAGTGTAGGGCTGCAAACGATTGTTGATGTGCGTAAGCCAATGCCTTCATTGGCTCAGGGAGCAGTCATATGACCCATGACAAGAAACTGATTGAAAGGCTACCCCATAGGGCAGTAAACGAGATAAGGCAAGATCAGGTTCTTTGGGACACGGCAGTGAGACATAGTCTACATGTCATACTCAAATCAGACCACCAGGTGGCATCTGTGGAGCATGGTTTCCAGCCAAGTCTACACTCTCACCAAACAGGTTTCTCAACACAACAGGAAAGCTGAAGTCACTGAAGTCACTGACAAAGTGCATGTTTTGTTAAACAGAAACAGGTGAATATGTTTACTTGAGCAAATGGTGTCATGACTCTCTGCCTATTAGGTTCGTCTCTGTAGGCCCCATAATGAGCTGACTCATAAAAGAAAAGTGTTTGCCAGGGGATACCAGTGGAAAGCATTCCTCAGACAATGTAACGTGAGGAATGAGCACATGCATTCAATTCCTTGTGTATATTCTTCCAAGGTCCAGCACATTTCTATATTGACTCAGGACATGCAGAAGAAGCACTACAGAACACTATGTGGCGAACATAGAAGAAAAGAATAGAATAGAAGTCAATAGCTGAGTATGAGTGAGTATGAGTGAGTGTGTGAGAGTGTGAGTGTGAGTGTGTGAGTGTGTGAGTGGGTGAGTGTGAGAGTATGAGTGAGTGTCCGAGTGTGTCAGTGAGTGTGAGTGTGAGAGTATGAGTGAGTGAGAGTGTGTGAGTGTGTGAGAGAGTGTGAGAGTGTCAGTGAGTGTGTGAGAGAGTGTGAGAGTGTCAGTGAGTGTGAGTGTGTGAGTGTGTGAGAGTGAGTGAGTGAGCGAGTGAGTGAGTGAGTGAGAGAACAGGTGTGTGAGACTAAGTGAGTGAGCGTGTGTATTTGTGACTCACCCCCCAGCTCTGCCTTCCCTTCTCTCTGTGTGCGCTGCGGCTCCTCATGCGGTTAATGGGTGCGTCCACAGTACTCTCACACGGAGCCGAACGCCGACTCACACTCCTGGAGCGCATCCGAGACAGCTCCTGCACACACACACACAGTCAGAAACATTCAAGCATCCATGTTTATGTCTATAAATGCTTAGACACATAGATGCCCATATTCTAAGCCTTTACCTGCTGGCTCGGTTCCCTTCGCGCTGATCTGCCCTCTGGTCTTTGCCCCTGAGAGGCCAGCTCCCAGGCCATTGGCTCAGACACCTCTGCATTTGCGAACTGCCCCGCATTCCGTACAACCGACTCCTGGCTGCTGTGTCCGAAGGTCTCTTGCCTCTGTGTGGATGCAGAGGAGTGGGACTGGTGGGTCAGCGATGCCCCAGGAAAGTCAGTCTCCGTGAGGTAGCCGGCCCAACGCCTGTCTGGTGTTTGAGAGGGGACCATGGGAGTTGTCTGGGGGGTCGGGGCAGTGTAAGGCCCTGGGGTAGGGGCCGAAGTTGGTGTGGGGGCAGGATGGAACGATGGAGACAGCATGGCCGCCGTAGTGGCTGCTGGGGTGGGAATAAGAGGAGGTGGAAGTGAGGGTATCAGTGGAGTTGCCTCAGGTCTCTCAAGCTGCCTCTGCTGCATTTGGTCCATGCTGGTTCTGGCGCCATGCGACCTTCTAGAAGGATCCGCCAGAACCCAGGGGTCATCCACCAGAAGCTCATCCTGCCTTTGTTGCCAGACCTCAGCCTGGGAAGGCGACCACGCTGGATTGGTTCCAGCGGTGCTCCTTGTCCCTGCCAGCCAGTCTGGTTCTCCCAAGCCCAATCCACGGTCCCCTGCCCGGGCTGGTGCGACCGGCTGTGGGAGGGAATGTGGAGCAGCTTGAGGTGAGGCCTGAGGTCTCACCCACTCTGGACTGACTGGCTGTGTCTGCAGTCGGTGTTGCGTTTGGAGTTGAGACAGTGCGTGTGGCTGGAGAGGCATCTGTGGTTTGGTCCAGTCCGAAGTGTTGGGCTGTGTATGGTGTTGGTACTGGGGTGCCTGGTGGGGGTTGGGTTGTGTATGGTGTTGGTACTGGGGTGCCTGGTGGGGGTTGGGTTGTGTATGGTGTTGGTACTGGGGTGCCTGGTGGGGGTTGGGTTGTGTATGGTGTTGGTACTGGGGTGCCTGGTGGGGGTTGGGTTGTGTATGGTGTTGGTACTGGGGTGCCTGGTGGGGGTTGGGCTGTGTTTGGTGATGGTGGTACTGTGGTGGTTGTTGAGGCAGGGGCTGCATTTTTGTCCAGTCTGGCGTAAAAGGTGGAAGTTGGGTCTGAGGTTGGGTTTGTGGTTTGTACTGGGTTGCAGATTGGACTCTAGTCCAGTCTGGGGGTTGGTGCTGAGGTGGATGAAAAGGCTGTGTTTGCTGTTGAGGCTGAAGCTGTGGATGGTGTGAGGGCTGGGGTTTTGCCCATTCAGGGGTCTGAGGCTGAGCTTGTGTTCTCAGGGGAGTTCCAGAAGGTTCCGTGTTCTGGAATCCTGCCACTGGGAACACCCCACCAGACTGGGCTTGGGCCTTGAAAGAGTCGATGTCCAGAATGGCCAATCGGTAGGGCTCCTCTGCCCGAGGAGAAGGCTGCTTCCAGCGGGCTGAAGAATACTGCTCGGTGGGTGTGGTGGGTGTTCTTCCAGACCGATCACCCAGATTTACAGTGTCCAGGTCCAGCACTTTGGGCCTCATAGGCGATTCACTGGCCCTCTTTTGTCCCTCAGCCACTTTCCTCTGTCGCTCCAGCTCGTGTTTCTTCCTCTCAGACTCAGCATCCTTGTCTTTCTTGCGTTGCTTCTCATGCTCTGCTTGAAGTCGATCCTTGTGTCGCTGCACCTCAAACTCGAGCAGGCGCTGTCTCTCCAGCTCCTTGAGTCTTTCAAATTCGTCCATCTCTCTCTGTCTCTCTCTGTCTCTCTCCTTCAGTTTTTCAGCCTCTTTCCATCGCTCAATGGCTTTTTGCTTTTCAATCTCTTTCTGTTTCTCAACCTCTCTCTGCCTTTGTCTTTCGAGCTCTCTCTGTCTGTCCAGTTCAAGCTTTCTTTGCCTCTCCAACTCTCGTTGTCTTTCTAACTCTCTCTGTCTCTCCAACTCTCTTTGTCTCTCCAACTCTTTCTGTCGCTCTATTTCTTTCTGTCGTCGCTCCATTTCTTTCTGTCTTTCTAACTCTCTGTGCTTTTCCAGCTCTCTCTGTCGTTCCATCTCCAACTCCCGCTGCCTCTCGAGTTCCTTTTGTTTTTGCCTCTCCTTTTCCAATGCCTTCTGTCTTTCCAACTCTAGGTGTTTTAGTCTCTCTATTTCTCTCTGTCTTTCCAACTCTCTCTGTTTTTCCCTTTCAATCTCTCGCTGTCTGTCCAGTTCTTTTCGCCTTTCCAACTCTTTCTGGCGCTCAAACTCTCGGAGCCTGAGCCTTTCCTGGTCAAGCATTCTCTCTTTTTCCCTTTCATACTCCTTCTGTCGCTCCCGCTCTGCCTCTCGCTGTCGCTCTAGTTCTTTTTCTGCTGCCTTTCGCTTCTCATACTCAATCTGTCTCTGTCGCTCTCTTTCTAGCTCTTTTTGCCGCTCCAATTCTTTTTGCCAATGAAGCTCCTTTTGTCTTTCGATCTCCTTCTGTCTCTCTCGCTCAGCTTCCTTCTGTCTCTCCAGCTGTCTTTGTCTCTCCTTCTCCCTTTCTGCATCTCTCCTCCTCTCCATCTCTCTCTGCATCTCCCTCTCTCTCTCTTCCTCCCTCTTCTTCTCAAAGTCCTTAAACAGGCGTCTCTCTTCCTCCATCGCCTCATCCATGACCCTTTGATCTCTCCTTCCTTCGTTCTTCTGTTCTCTGGTCTTTTCTCTCGCTCCGTCTCCATCCCTTCGTTGAGGCTCTGGCTGCTGAGGGGTCATCCCTAGTGCGGCATCCAGGGAAGGGTTCCTACGCAGCGGGATCACCCTACCCTGTGAATCCATCCCGCCAGACCTCACGGAGAAGTCATCATAAGGCATGTTTACAGACACCACTCTTCCCTCACCTCCGAGTAAAGACCTCTCAAGTCCTCCCTCTAGATGGGACCCTGGTTCCTGTATCTGTCCTGTGAGAGCAAAGTATGTAGCTCTCGGTTTGGTTGGCTGTTCGTCACCCTCGAGTATTTTGGGTCGTTTGGGTGCCGCAACCTCCTCTCTCTCCCTCTCCCTTTCTCTCTCCCTGTCTCTTTGTACATCCAGTTGTTTACTTTCTACTTGAGCTAGGAGGTTCCTTTCCGCCTCTTCAGCCTCCTCGTCTTCCTCTAGCTCAGCCGCTGCGACCCTTTGTATCTCCATCTGCCTCTGGATCTCCTCCTCCATCATCCTCACCATGTCAGTCTTCCTCCCTTTCTCCACTTCACCCTGACGCTCTGTGGCATCCACAACACCCCACCTCTGCAGGGATCCAACTCTGAGGTAGCGAGGGCTGCTAGGCTCTGGTCCAGTGGAGAGCCCCTCTTGCCCTGGGTGATGTTTACTCTGTCCCTGATCTTGGACTCTCTCCTCAGGCCGGGACGTGCGGTTGACGTCCCTTGCCCCTGCCTCCGAGCGACGCATGCGTAATGTGAGGGCCCGCTCCTCAAGCTGAGCCAATGGGACGTCCTCGCTTGTGGCACGCCTCTCACCCGTAACCGTCGTAGTCTCAAACACGTGTTCGACGCACTCTTGGCTGGAGGGAGACGCTGGCTCATGGTAGACCGCCATGACCAGGCTGCCATCATCCTCGTCTGCTGCACTGGAGAGGGACTGGAGGTCTCCTCTACCCCGCAGAGAGAGGCTCCTGCTGGGCTTGGGTTTGCCCTCTGCCCCCTGTCTGGCGCTGGGGGCTGGGGATCTCCCATCCTCCATCATCTGCACGCTGTGCCTCTCCACCACATTCTCGAAGAGAGCCGCTCGAACCGTCTGCACCACGCCACTGGGGCACGCGCCCTGGGCATCACTCAATGACCTGTGCCCCTCTGTGGGCCTCTGGGAAGATTGGTCCGGCTGGTCGTGCTCTTCCTGTTGCACCTCCTTCTTGTCGCTCTCAAGATTTGATTGGACACTGAGGTTTGAGTCACCAGGCTGAGGGAAGCATAAACAATATGATTAGATTTCCCTGAGAGATACTGCTTTGATGTTCTACATAGAAGAAATAGCTATTTAAATTTGCTATGGTAGTTGCATACAAATATTGTATTGTTGTTTTATAGCTAGTGTTCTAGTAAATATTATAATAAAAGATCTGACAGTTGGGATGACCTGTTAATAATAATGAATTCATGAATAATGAAAAATAATAATGAATTATAATAATAATTCATCCTAGAGGCATACACACTGATCAGTGAGCAACCATTTGTGCATATCACTTGATTACAGCCAACATAAATCTGTCTGGCTCACAGTCAACACAGTAGGCAGAGAAATCAAGGCACAGCCACTGTGGCAGAGATTGACTTCTGCAAGACAAAGGTGAGCCCTGTCTACACCTCTAATCCCTCCGTAAAACAGCACACGCTGCTCCTTTAACTAATTACAGCCCTCTCACTGAGAGACATGCCCATCAATCAGTGATATCGCCAGACAGCTTTGTTACGATTACTGGCCACAGGTGACAGAGAGCAAGAATACAGACATAATTGTAGATTTTTTTTTAACATAAGAACACAATTGTAGTGAGTGGTGCCTGTGTGAAATATTTTTAGCAAAACTTGGCACTCTCGGAAAAAAAAAAGTGAAATGAGTGATCGAGAGCAAAAAACTTAAACAAAGCACAGTACGAAATTACAACCCCTTTTCTTATTTTCAGATTCTTCTAAACGTATGTTGACACGACTAGTAGGCCTACCTTCTTCTATGTATACTTTTATATTGCCAAGTTTAGTCCACAACTTATGTAACTCCTGAATGTTTTATCATCATTGTGCATGCATGAATACTACCCCAGTTACCACCAATAGTGCAGTTTTAGTAATGAGTCATGTCAACAAAGCACATTTGAATGTGAAAAGAATGGTAGTTACAGACTGCAAGGAGGGGGTAAAAAAGGGACAGATTCCCCATACAGGTGTGGACACAGAAAGAGGATCCGTGACTGCTTTGTTTGGGACTGACGAGGTTGGGTGGGGTGCTGGGACTCCGTAATCAAAGCTTTCTCTCAGTGTCTGACCTTTCCCCTGGGTGTGTGTGTGTGTGTGTGTGTGTGTGTGTGTGAGTGTGTGAGTGTGAGAGAGAGAGAGAGAAAATGTTTCATAATCGCCACTGTCAAACTACACATGACTAATACCCCAACTCAGGTTACGAGCCCTTTACGACACCCGCCTCTTGACATGAGAGCTCCCTCTCTCAAAAGACCAAAAGAAAAATCTGGCTTTCCTTTTCTTTTACTCCCAAATTGCCAAATGGAAAAACGGGGGGAGGGTCTGCGAGTGAGGTCATACTTAAGCTATTATTTCCAGCAGATATTCAGGCACTCAAACACCCTATGACTAAAACATCCATTTAGTTGTTTCTGAAGTCATGCAAAGGCTTCAAAGTAAAATAAAGTCAAAGGGTGACAAATTGAGAAACTGACTCTGACTGTTTGTTTAGGACTATAGGATGTCTTAGGGAAGGCTACAGGGAACGAAGTGAAATCACATGGAAATGTGGGCCTGAGGAGAAAAACATGCAAAACTGTAAGGCTTGTTGAGTCTGGCCCTTTGGGTGAATCAGGGATCAGGCCTGCATGGCAACCCCATCAGTGTACCGGTGTCATTGCAACCCCATCAGTATACTGGTGTCATGCAGGTATGAACAGTAACACCTGATAGTTCTGTTGTGCAGGTGTGGGACAGGTCAAGCACAGGGACAAGGCAGACTAGATGGGACAGATCACTGGGATCCTGGATGCGTGAAATGCAACCAAAATGTCTGCACAAATACATGCACCAATAACATGAACAGTCTCAGATAATAAGAAATATCCTTTGTTCCAGTCTCAAACCAAAAAAAAAAACCAACAACATATAAACAGACATTTGAAAAATGACCTGAATGTTTGAATTCTCACAAACAGGTGAAGGCAATTTCCTGCTCTGGTGAGTTTTGCTGTTTCAATATCATGCTGCGTAAACCAGACAATGGAGACCTAAACCAGGCGTCCTGAAAACACATATTATGTGCTTTGGCTACACAAAACACGCACAGCATTCATTTCCCTGTCTTCACCTATTAAGGCTTCTGCTTTTTTTTTTACTTACTGTTTTGCCACTAGCAAAGACAATTGACAAGTAAATAGTTATGTTTCACTTTCTTACCAACAGAACACATGCGCACTCACACAAACACACACACATTGTAGGTCAGAGAAATTAGGTCAAACATTTTAGCATACAAACATGTGGTCCTTGCACGAGGCCCAATTATGAGACTGTATCTCTCCCCCTCTGCACCAAACAATGGGTGAGGATTTGTTATTGCATTCACAAAAGGCCCAGTGTCACCCACGCTGGTCATTCTCACCTTTCTGTGCTGGTCTCCTTCACTCTCCTGAGGACCTTTATCCTCACTGGTGGGAGTTGTCGGGACATCAATGGACTTGTCAGAACCAAAGCTGTAAATTGAGGACATTGTGGTTACAACCCATTAAGCCATTAAAAATATTAGGTACATCACTGACATGGTGCTGTTGTTTGTGCCTAGGAGTGATGTGTGTGGATATGTTCAGTTCAAATATTGAAATTAGGGTTGTCAAAATAATATATTAGTCTCAATTCATTAATTATAAAACAAATTATGCATATAATTAAAACAGATTAAATGCACTCCTTGACCCATATCACTACATATAGTTCATATTTTTCCGACTGCGTGCTTTTCATGTGGAGCTGGCATCAATGTTTTGGGGTGTATTGGTAGCTGGATGTTAGGTCCACAGCTTCACCTTGTTTTCAAGTTCATAACTTTATGAACAAACTGTCACTCAACTGGACTATTAAAAAAAACATTGCATTTGAGGTGAATCAAAGTTAGAAGGTGCAGGTTTTCTTGGTGACTTGTTCACAGGCTAACGATCAGTGCTTTAGTTGTTAGTGTAGTCTGACATTACCTTAGTCAGTTAGCCCGCTAGTTTTACACAAACTAATCAGGGTGAATAAGGAAGACAGAAAATATAAATTGAAGTATGTATTGTTTGCCAATAATGTTTGAACATCACACTGCCAAAGTTTGTTTACTTTGCCACTTCACGTCAATGGCAAATCTGACAGCTTTTTAAATGCTTATCACGACAAATTGCTCTGCGATTAATTTTAATGACTTAATCACAAAGTAATGAATTTGATGAATTTATTTATTTATTTAAAATAGCTTGACAGCCCTAATTGATTAACACAATGAGTGGCATAGCGATTGGAGTCAAACTTTACAAGCATCGATTATCATGTTTCATTATTTCTACACTATATGAATCAAGAAACTACTATAGCATCTATTTTTAGGGGGGGAAACACTAAAGCCCCTTTATGGTGCAACAGTGCTGGTTATGTCACTGGCACAAGAGGTTGCAGAAACACCCTTGGAAGTAGGGAGTGACCCCTGCACAATGCTTTTACATGAACAAAGCAGCACACAATAATACAAAATACTGTGTGCTGTTGGTTGTCAAAATAGAAATACCAGAAAGTCTAGTCTAAGTAAATCAGAAGCCTACGAATATTTGGAGTCTGGCCATTCTCAGATAGCCAACTGATTACAGATAAGGTCTGTAATTTATTTAAGCAATAAGCCCCAAGAGGCCATAGTTTGCGTTGATTTTAGAACAGGTAAGGGGAGTTGTTAGGCACGACGCGAAGGCACAACGCGAAGCCACAATTATCCACAAACGCTTCAACAAACGTGAAGAAAGGGAGAGGAATGAAGGATACATGATTTTATATTTACCGTTTGGTGAGGTCTCTTGGGAGGGGGCGTGGCTTAACCCCAGGCTTCTGGGGTGGGCTTGGAGAGAGGGGTGTGTCTTCCGTCAGTTTTCGGATCCTCTGCTTCACCCCAATGGCTTTGTCCACATCTGGGGTTGGCTGGGCCGATGAGCGAGTCTCTACCCCGTCGGCGGACGTCCGACCCCCTCCGGGCACAGACAACGCGGATGAGTCCAGCAGGAGGCTGATCCTCCTCTTTATGCTCCCTCCACCCTTCACATCCTCCCGGCTATCCCCCTCTTCCTGCTTCCCTTCACCTCCTCTTTCCTGCGAGGTAGAGGCTTTGCTCTTGTCCTCCGTGCCATCTCCGCTTCCTCTCTCTTTCTCCCTCCTCCCAGTCACACCTTTGGTCCTAGTCTGCTCTTCCTCTTCCTCCTCCTCCTCTTCCTCTTCCCCGCATATGGGTTCTGGTGTGTTCTCCTTGCTGTCTGCCCTGGCAGCTTTGTGGTGCACGGAGAGCCCTGCAGCCTCGAACCTAGAGGTGAGATCGGCAGAGAGCGGCCGGCGTCCTGTCCAGCGAGATCCGGAGCTGTTGGTGGTGGTGCCTGAGCTCTGGGTGTCCGGAGAGGCAGAGTTGGGAAGAAAAATAGCCGACATCGGCCGGGGCCTGCCACCTCTGCTCTGGGTCCTGAGAACGACGGGGGGCGAGGCGTTGACCTCCATGGTTCCTTGACCTCCATCTCCAGCGCCCCCGTCCTTCTGCCCTCCCTCGGTTAGGCCCACGTCTGTGAGGAAGCCTAGAGACTTGGCCCGGGTCATGGTGGAGCCCGGCGGTTTCTGCCGGGTCGGCCCGGACCACTCGGCTGATGTGTGTGCCGCCTGGATGCCACCTCTCTTCTGAGGCAGTGTGGGTCCCGCCGCCACGGGTTTCTTTGCAAAGTGGGAGTGATAGGGCTTTATGGGTTCAGCAGATGCAAGAGGAGGCGCGGGTTTGAAAGGCTGAGCCACAGGCTTGCTGGTCTGGCCTTGGCTAGGCTTGGACACCGGCTTGGTGGAGAAGGTGGACGTTGGCCTGGCAGTAGCATTTAAGGTGCTGGTAGAGGCTGGTCGGGGCTTGCTAACTCTAGCAACGGCCAACAGAGGCTTGCTGGGAGGGTCTGGCTTGGAGGTGGCCTGGCGGCTGGAGTCCGAGCGAGGTTTGGGGGCGAGGATGGGTCGGATGGTGGGGTTCTTCTCCACGGCATAGGGTTTTGGGGTGAGCCGGGGTTTGGGCCCAGGGACAGGTTTGCTGGGCTCAGGGGTGAGGATGAGGATGCTCTGGGGGCTCTCCATCAGGCTCGTGTTACTGGAGTCGACCAGAGGGCTCAGGTGTAGCCGCGTTCCCACCACACCCGTCCTCCCTGCGTCCATCTCCACCTGAGCGGCCATCTTTACAACAGCTGTAAATTGAAAAAAAGCCTCCTGTTAAGACCTCAACTACTGCGACATTAAACCAACTTTCCACTAAGCAGAGTCAGCAGTTAGTCAACCGCAAATGAGTCATTTAAATGCTGTCAGACCAACATCAAGCCTCGATTGATTTTAATACCACATTACATATCACATTACTTTTAGCCATTTAAAGACATTAGGCCCTTCTTAAAACTGCTCAATAAATGTCAATAAATTAAATTGAACTTGAAAATTCTCCCTCATATAATATAAGAAGGTCAGGCTAAAAGCTACTGGCATAAGAACCTTTTCTGAAGTGGAGGAACACTGATAAAAGCATGGCATTATAAATGCTGTTCCTTGCATAATTTAATTTTATAATAAAAATAAATATTTAATAAAAAAAAGACTGAAGAGCTAGTTATAAAGTGAACATTTGTTAACAAGAGGGTGTATTACACTGCTAAAATAATTTCAGTATTAAACGCAGCCTGGCTACATAGTGGATGGCAATGCGAGTGCGCCACATAATAAATATTTACATGAACCTGCCAATTAGGCACTGTAACACGGTCATAATGCTGGCACTCACTCCATGGCAACCAGAAGTTCCCCTTAATGGCTTTCCCTGTCAAAGGTGACATAACTTCTCGACAATGCACTGACAAATAATGATTTACAAGCTTACTTTTAGACGTCATAACTCTGACTAATTTCCCATGTATCCAACACAGGACCAACTAGAGGGGGTCTTTGGACATGATGTCACAGAGAGTTGCTTTTCTGGTTATACTACATATTCTCATTATGAAAATTATTTTATGATGATTATGGCCGTGGTATTGGACTTGGACAGACCAAACACAGAGAGGAAAGTGAAACGTGCAGACTTTCCGTTGCTGTAGGCTGTCTGGAGTTCCTGAGTTCACCTTCAGTGAGCAAGTTAGCCAGGAGGCACATTACTTGGTGTGGACGGCAAGCATAAATCACAGTGTTTGTGTGTGTGTGTGTGTGTGTGTGTGCGCATGTGTGTGTGTGTGTGTGCGCATGTGTGTGTGTGTGCGCATGTGTGTGTTTCCATTAGCGCTTTAACTTATGTTATAAATAAATCAACAATCTGTCTTTTGGTCTGTTTCACAGGGAAACTTCACCCTTATTTCTTCAATACCATTTCTCCACAGTAAACAGTCCCACTGCCATGTAACGCCACTCAACACAAACTAACATTATATTTCATTTTAATCAAATATAGCTATTTGATTTTCCAATGTTTATTATATTTCTATCTTTTTTAATTGGAATTTTCACTATTTTCACCTTTACATTGGCAGTGCTGTATGTCTGTGAGAGATTTAACTGCAGTCTGCGTGTAAATTGGTGATGTGCCTTACTGCAGTGCTGAGACAATTTGCTCCTGCAGGAGTTGATCTAGTCTTCATAGTTTCATTAAAAAGAGCTACATCAATGAATTCTGATTGAATGGTTTTTAGCTTTCCTCTGCCTCTCTCTGCCTCTGTCAGCTCGACTCTAGCCTTAGCTGTGTGAGTGAATGGCACTGGGCAGAGTGTTAATCACCACTGCAGTCATCAGCAGAAGTGCCTCGCTTGCCTCTCTGCCTGCTCTGTTCAGCCTAGCCTCTCCTAGCCTCTCCCTCCCCTTCTCCAAGTCTCTCCCTCTCCTCTCCTCTCCTCTCCTCTCCTCTCCTCTCCTAGCCTCTTGCGTGTCTGTGCTCAAGCCCTGGCAGGGGAGGGGGTGGTGGTGCTGGTGGTGGTGGTGGTTTGTGGTTGTGGTGGTGTGGGGGATACCTTAGAGCGAAGGCTGGCAGATGTTTGTGCTTTCATAAGACAATGCACAACTAGCGTTTCTCTTGAACAAGGGTGGAAATGAACAGTGGGCGCAGTGTAATATTGCAAAAACAAACATTACTAAACATGCGCATTAAGCACGCACAAACACACGCACGAACAAACACACACACACACGCACGCACACACACACACACACACAACATTGAGTGTGAGCACACACACAAACACATTTTTTAGAGGCTGCCTTGCCACATGTGTGATGATGTGATCCACATGTGCACTTACACAGCCAGCTCAGCGAGACCTTCCATTTCTCAACTACAAGGCAAAAAGGCAACATGCAAAAACACATAGAAATGTAAACACACGCACATGCACATGCACATGCACACATACTTCACTACACAAATGTAATCAATTACAGAACACTCTCATGGTTTCAAGCAAATAATATCACACGTGCACACACACATTTCCAATTCTGCTTTGTTTGCAGTTTCTCTTTCTCGTGACAATAACTCACCTACCTGGCTGTCAACCGTCTGCAAGGCAGCCCTGGTTTCTGTGGCAACCGCAGGGTGATGTCATATCATACGCAGAAGAGGAGGGTCCAGACCCTGTTACTGGGGGGGGGGGGAACAAAGTGTGGTCAGACAGAGAGGCTACAGTAGCTTTCTTTCGCTCTCAAACACACACACACACACACACACACACACACACACTTGTTGCCATTGCATGGTTTAAGCTAAATAACAGGTTGCCTGAACCAAAGCTCACGATACTGCCAGACAGCATGGGCAACAACTATACACAGAAACAGATACCACACACACACACACACACACAGACACACACAAACACACACACGGGTAATTACTGTCTTTACCAACAAGATTGACCTACATCCACAGATTTAGCCTACACACAAACCGCCATGCCCAGTGCAGTCGTGTTTGTGAAATTCAAGACGGGTAGTATGAGAAAAGACAGAGCAGCTGGCAAATAGACAGAAATTGGGAGGAGGAAGAAAATAAAGAAAGAAAAAAAAAAAAGAGGTAAAAACAGCCAGTGCCTACCAGGAGGTAAGAGAACGATGAGTGAGAGATAGACCCTGAGAAAGAAATAGATTGAGGGAGAGGGAGAGAGAGAGGTGATGGATACAGGAAGTAAATGAAGAGAGCAAGTGTGTGAGAAACAGAGAAAGAGAGAGAGAAACAGAGAAACAGAGAAAGAGAGGTGATAGCAGGGAGGCAGGGTGTGAATGGTGAGAGAGGGAGGGAGAGGGAGAGAGAGAGAGATGGTGGATACTGGAAGTAAATGAAGAGAGAGAGAGAGAGAGAGAGAGAGAGAGAGAGAGAGAGAGAGAGAGAGAGAGAGAGAAAGACAGGGATGGTGGACACTGGGATGTGAGGGCGCGAGCAGAGGGAGGACTGTCCTGCACAGGGGTTTGCTGACTGGAGGCAGCCGTGTTTGTTGACAGGAAACGCCTTTGCGATGCTGGAATGTGAAACGCGCAGAGAGAGATCTAGGGAAGCAGCGAGCCAGCAGAGAGAAAACCACACACACACACACACACACACACACACACACACACACACACACACACACACACACACACACACACACACACACACACACACACACACACACACACACACACACACACACACACACACACACACACAGTTTATAGGACCCCATAAGAAGACATACATTGGGAACACTACGCAAATACACACTCTTTTCAAGTTTAAACCCAGAGAAAATCAACCAAGCACAAAAAGCACATTTCTTTCTTCAACCTAAACCCACTGAGTGTACTAAATATGAAGGATAAGTGTATGCACATGCACACACCAAAACAAACACTCACGGCCATAAATCTACTGCAGAGTCAAGCTAGCGTGAGTGTTGACCTGCAACTCCTGGATATAGCCTAGACTCAACATCCGTCAATCTACTGTAACCACCAACTGAGCTAAGGGAACCAAGTTCTTAAGCCACATTTGAACAGAGCTGTTCTCCTGCTAAACCATCAAGCTCAGTTTACTTTTACTGGTTCTCTTTATTAGCCAGAACTGATCAGTCCTTGTACGTTTTAATGGTGATGGATTCCTCGCATCTGATGTAATTAAAGCCACAAGCCCACTTAGGTCCATCACCAGAGCCTTACAGAGCATTTAGTGTGGATCTGTGGGAGCATCTTGGCGTGCGTGTGTGTGTGTGTGTGTGTGTGTGCGTGTGTGTGTGTGTGTGGAGAGAGAATCGAGGGTGAGGGCCATGAGATACCAGCTATTGTGACACAGTGTGCAGTGTGAGGCCTGACACATCAGGTGAACGTGTACAATCTACATACGGTACAGCAGAGCCTTAGTGATCATTTACCATTAGACTCGTCCCAACCACCACACAAAACACACACACGCAACATAAGAAGAGGACCACGTGCACACGCATGTCTGCGTGTATCAGACATTCCCAGGGCTATATAAATATGAATGGTACTCTGTCTAGGAGCAACAGTGTCCTTAAACCCTCACTTTATACTACACTCTGTGACACAATGGCTGATATCTAATGACCATCACCCTCAATTCTCTCCACACACACACACACAAACACACACTCACACACACACACACCCCTTAAGTCCCATGTGAGAAGCCGTGGAGAACACACTTTGGATCAAAGGTCTGGAGAGAGGAAGAGGGTAGGGAGGAGGAAGTGAGGGAGGAGGGTAGATAAGAGTTAAAGCAAGAGATAAAGGCCTAAACAGAGAGATGAGAGGAGAGTATAGAAGAGGCAAAGGAGAAGAAGTAGTACTGAGGGAAGAACAGGGGAGTAGATGACAGTTTAAATGGTCACCCTGAGAAAGGTGTAGACTTCAGCCTTGTGGCTACGCTGTGTGCACTTGGCCGACTGGGCAAGGCAATGTGATATCATCCAGAGAAACCAATGCACATATGGCTGCACTTGGAGAGTTCTGAGAGGCTGCAGTGACAAAGTCTATGTCAACTCCAGGGCCATAGACTTGTTCAAGAAATTGGCAAGCTCATTTTAATGACCAAATGTCACCTATACTTTTGCATGAAGGCTTTTCAATGACTGGACTGAATTTCAATTAGAATGGATTGATTCTGTAGAACTCAGGGCCTGGCCCAAAACAACAATGCTGCTTCAGGAACCGACTGAGAGGGCAGTTGGAGAGTTTCAGAACAATTAAGTACAGTACAGAATGGCAGCCAGTCAGTCGTCCGTCTGTCAGTCTGTCACTGTGTGAGTGTGAGAGAGAGCAAGAGAGAGAAAGATAAGCAGAGACAGATAAAGAGAGTGTGTCATAACTATAATACCTTGGACATATCTACAACGTCTTAGTCATAGACTACTGCTGGGACATGTGGTGGCAAATCCCTGATCATATTGAAGTATTCTTACAAGCAAATCTAAGAAACTTGAGTATACTAGCCTTGTAGTAGTAATAATAATAATAAACTTTAGTATAGTTTGTATACTATAGTTGTATAGCCTAGTACCTTTAATACAAAACAATGCAACTCAACTTACTAAACAGGAAATAATTACGTGCACAAAGAAATTTCCAAGTAATTGTAAGTCCCTGCAACTGCACAATGCCCACATAAAACACTGACTTACATATAATCACAATGTTTAAATGCCAAAGGCACAATACCACCCAGAAGACAAATTGCACAAACTGAGAAAATGACATTGAACCATTTAGTTGGTTCTGTTTTGGAGGGCCCACTTATCTGACTGGAAGTATAGCATTGAATTTCAGATGTGCTCTTTCCTGTGAGGAGCCCGTCGGTTGAGATAGGCCTGGCTGCCTGTCCTTAAGGCTTTTGTGCACCATTTCCTGTGAAGAGTGTGTGTGTGTGTGTGTGTGTGTGTGTGTGTGTGTGTGTGTGTGTGTGTGTGTTCCCATGCTCAAGCGACACACATTCACTCTGGTTTGGCCAGTTTTACAGAGGAAAAATACCTCAAGTGCACCGACAGAACTCAGTGACATTCACACACACAAACACACCTTTAAAATAATAAAAAAAAAAATTGGACTCCTTTAGGTGTAAAGGTTGGCCAATCAATCAATGACCATTATGTGTAAAAGCCTATGTGCATTAGCCTTTGTTGAAAGAGTGAGTGGGCAACGCACCACGGCAAAGGGGCAAAACGGAAAACAAGTAGGAAGTTCTAAAATCACACTATAGATTATTTAGGCTACATTAATGATAAAAACGATACGTATAACTCATTCTTTTGGCCGTTGCTGTTTGAGGGTTTAAAGGTGACGCTTACAGAGTGGCAAAATAACGTAACAGCTCACTTAACTCGGCTCATAATGGAGCATTTTAGTTTTTCATGCCAACTCAAGTTGTACCGAAAATTCAATATGCCACTGGGACTTGGTGCTATGGAAACGCTTTGTGTGTGTGTGTGTGTAAATGACTTAAATGACCCCTATGTTTACTACTTCAGAGGCCATTAATAATACCTCCCTTGCAACTTGTCAACTTATTCCTAAGGCATTGTCATGACTGTTTCTTTTTAGTTCTACATCAATTCAGATACAACTCCGAACTTCGGCACAAAGTGCGTCCGTGAACTTCATTGGGATTCTACGCCATTGACATTTCAGGGATTGAGACTCAGTCAAATCTCAACTGCAAAAATCATATTCTTGAGAAATGATTCAACTTCCTCCATTGTGTATCGTGTTCAATGCACTGGTAGTGATTGAGTTAACCATTACATTGGCGCTGGCTGGGTGGGATGCAGTGAGCTGGAAATACTGGTGAAATGTTTTCGCACATTTATGCACCAACCATATCTCAATTAAGTCTGT